>NW_007728802.1:226402-229107 GCF_000696425.1 Galeopterus variegatus | reverse complement strand
AAAAGACAAAAAAAAAAAAAAAAAGAAAATGAGATTCCAATTTCATCTGCTTGTAAATGGCATCACACGTTTGCAAACTGCAAGGCTGGTGTTTCCTCACTGATAAATACTATGTAAACAAGACCTACACAAATGCCCACAGGCTGGGCACAACTTTCCTGCTGGCTCTTTTTAGAGGGAAAACTCAACAAGGGAAATAAGGAAGAAAGGTGGGAAAGGGAAGTATCAGGACAAAGCCAGCACATGAGGGAATTTCTGTCCAGGGTTCATCCCAGCAGCTCAGACATGCAGTATCTTTGTGGAAAGCACCCTTTGTTACCATCTACCCGGTCTTTACCAGCAGGGTCAGAGCCTTTGGGTAAAAACAGATGCAACTGGGGCCAAGTTTGTGGTAGCTCTTCCTTATAAAGAAAGAAGGACCTGGAAAGGAACTCAGCATCACATGGCTAAAATAGCCAAGCATCATCTTTATCTTTCTAGGAAATTTTTGAATAACAAATATATTTTAAGATAATACTCTGCTTAATTCTAACTATAAAAGTAATAAGTTCATCGCAGAGTATTTGGAAAACAGAAAAGTATAAAGAAAAAAATTTAAATTATCCATTACCCCACTGCCCAATAATGGCCACTCTGAATGTTTTGAGTATTGCATTTGAGATAGAAAAATAAGTAATGATAGATATGATACATAATATTAGAGTAGGAAATCCTGATTCTTTTCTTATTTGATAATATATAACTTCTCATAAGCATCATTTTTAATAGCTACAAAATTCTACCATATGGATTTTATTTAGCCATTTCCCCATTATTAAAGATCTAGACTCTTTCCAGTTTAATGCTGATATAAATAACACCTTTGGGTCTTTCTTTGCATTTCTCATTACCTCTTCAGGATTGAATCTTAGAAGTGGCATTACTGGATCTGATGGCTCTTTACTCTTTACGAACTGATGTTTTATATTTCTTAGTGCCTCAAACTAGATCCTGATCAGACATGTTCTAACAAGTTAGTATGAGTTTATTTTGGTGCAAAAAAACTTGTGACCCTATGTAGTATTTTGTTAGTCTAGATGAACTGGCAGAGCCCTATCTAGACAGGAAGGAGAACCAAACGGGCAGTCAGGAAGCGTGACCAGATTTGCCAGAGATTTACCAAACAAGGGGACTTCAAAAAATTCATGGGAAAATGGGATTGAAAGATAAAAATAAAAACGTGAACTTTATCTCTCGACATAATCTCCATTAAGTTCAAGACACTTCTGTAAGCAATGACACCAGCCGTTTAGCCCATCCCTAAAGAACCAGGGTCCTGGGAATTTAACCATGTCAGTGCAGTCTTTTTTACATTATTAACTGAAGAAAAATGTGTGCGCTATAAAGATTTTTTAAGATTAGGAAACAAAAAGAATTCAGAAGGAACCAAATCAGGATTGTAAAGTGGATGCCTAATGATTTCCCATCAAAACTCTTCAAAATTCCCCTTGTTTGATGAGAGGAATGAGCAGGAGCATTGTTGTGATGGAGAAGGACTTTCTGGTGAAGCTTCCCTGGATGTTTTTCTGCCACAGCTTTGGCTAATTTTCTCATAACACTCTCATAATAAGCAGATGTTATCATTCTTTGGCCCTTCAGAATGTCAACAAGAAAAATGCCTTGAGCAACCCAAAAAACTGTTGCTATGATGTTTGCTCTTGACCGATCTGCTTTTGCTTTGACTGGATCAGTTCTGCCACTTGGTAGCCATGGCTTTGATTGTGCTTTGTCTTCAGGATCATACTGGTAAAGCCATGTTTCATCTCCAGTTACAGTTCATCAAAGAAATGCTCAGGACCTTGATCCTACTTGTTCAAAAGGTCCATTGAAAGCTCTACTCTGGCCTGCAGCTGATCTGAGCATAACGGTTTTGGTACCCATCAGGCAGAAGGTTTGCTCAGCTGTTATTTTTCAGTCAAAATTGTGTAAGCTGAACCAATTGAGATTCTGTGTTGTGGCTATTGTTTCTGCTGTTTAATATCGGTCCTCTTTAATTAGGGCACAAACAAGGTTAATTTTTTCTCACAAATCGATGTGCATGGTCTGCCTCTGCAGCCTTTATCTTCAACATTGTCTCATCCCTTCTTAAGACGAGTTATCCATTTACAAACTGCTGATTTCTTTGGGGCATCATCCCCACAAACTTTTCATAAAGGATCAATGATTTCACCATTTTTCCACCCGAGCTTCATCACAGATTTAATGTTTGTTCTTGCTTCAAGTTTAGCAGAATTCATGTTGCTCTGATATGGCTCTTTACTCTTTACGAACTGATGTTTTATATTTCTTAGTGCCTCAAGCTAGATCCTGATCAGACATGTTCTAACAAGTTAGTATGAGTTTATTTTGGTGCAAAAAAACTTGTGACCCTATGTAGTATTTTGTTAGTCTAGATGAACTGGCAGAGCCCTATCTAGACAGGAAGGAGAACCAAACGGGCAGTCAGGAAGCGTGACCAGATTTGCCAGAGATTTACCAAACAAGGGGACTTCAAAAAATTCATGGGAAAATGGGATTGAAAGATAAAAATAAAAACGTGAACTTTATCTCTCGACATAATCTCCATTAAGTTCAAGACACTTCTGTAAGCAATGACACCAGCCGTTTAGCCCATCCCTAAAGAACCAGGGTCCTGGGAATTTAACCATGTCAGTGCAGTCTTTTTT
>NW_007728802.1:223262-225402 GCF_000696425.1 Galeopterus variegatus | reverse complement strand
ATGGCTCTTTACTCTTTACGAACTGATGTTTTATATTTCTTAGTGCCTCAAGCTAGATCCTGATCAGACATGTTCTAACAAGTTAGTATGAGTTTATTTTGGTGCAAAAAAACTTGTGACCCTATGTAGTATTTTTATAACATGTATTTTTTTATGATCTTTTTGAAGACCCCTCATATGGTCTTGAACAAGTCACTTTCTCTCTCTGGATCTGAGTTTTTCTCTCATTAAATGGAGAGCTGGAATAGGTCCTTTCATCTCAAATGGAAGTACTGTGCCACTCAACTAAGAAATGTGAAACATTTTTGTATTAAAATAAACTCAGAACAATTACAGAAATAATTACAGAACAATTATAGAACTGATCTTTTTCTTTTAAGATAAAATACAAAACTCCAAAGAAACTTCCTGCTTGGGTTTGCCCTGTTAGGCTTCTCCCACAGACCTCCCCCAAAGCATGTGTTCACTGTCCTTGGCCCATAGAGTATGTCATTGAAAAACTTTGGGAAGAATTGGACCAAGTGATCTTCAATGTTGCTGCAGTCTGGATGCTCTGCGTATACATGGTTCCTGGCATGTAGCCTTGATATCCTTAGCAGATTTTTCAGGTCTATAATTTTGCCTTCATCCTGAGATGGAGACATTTTCATATATTTTCCTATTGACCAGCTCCTTATGGACTCAGGTTAAAAAAAACCTCTCAATGTATTTTTAAAACCTGATCAACCTGCCATTAAGCTATAGCTATTTAACTACATGTCACAGTGGGCTTTATAGAAGCTCACCTTAAGGTAGTTCTTCACTCATGCAAAAACATTTATTTTGTTCAAAAATGTTACATCAGACAACATTACAATATGCCAAGTACAAAGATGAGTAAGTTATAATCTCTGTCTCTGACTTCTAGGAGTTAATAACTGATATTCCACAAAATATTCCAGAAGACACCCAATGTCAATAGGTGTCATGTTTTTTTGTTTGTTTGTTTTTTGTTTGTTTGTTTGTTTGGAGTGTTCCATTTCAATATGTTTGGGAAGTGCTGAGTTAAAGTAAGTTAAACAGGTTTTCTTATAGCAGGACTTCTCAGAGCCTTTAACATGGTAATATGCACTGTGAATCCTCAATAGGGACATAATGCAGGAGGTGTTCCTAAAGATATTTGTTTAGGAAAATTTTTCCTTTAATAAGGGAGGATTTTCTATTAGAAGTCTTTTTTATTGTGGTCAAAAACATAACATAGAATTTACCATTTTCAACTTTTTAAAGTATATAGTACAGAAGTGTTAATTATATGCACATTACTGTACAAAAGATCGCTACAACTTCTTCATCTTGCAAGACTGAACCTCTATATCAATGGAATAATTACTTTTTTCTCTCTCCCTGCAATTCCTGGTAATCATCATTCTACTTATGTTTCTAAGAGTTTGGCTATTTTAGATATCTCATTAAAGTGGAATCTTGCAGTATTTGTCTTTTTGTGACTGGCTTATTTCACTTGGCATAATGACCTCAAGGTTTGCCCATGTTATAGTATATGACACGATGTCCCTCTTTTTTAAGGCTGAGCTGAATAATATTTCATTGTATGCATATACCACATTTTCTTTATCCATTCAATCACTGATGGACATTTAGGTTGCTTCTACCTCTTGGCTGCTGTGAATAATGCTGCAATAAATATGTGTGTGCAAATCTCTTTGCAACTCTTTTGGATAAATACCTAGAAGTGGGATTGCTGGATTATATGGTAATTCTGTTTTTAATTTTTAATATTTTGAGCACTGTTCATATACTGTTTTCCATAGTGGCTGCACCATTTTACATTCCCATCAACAGTGTACAAGGGTTCCAGGTTCTCCACATCCTTGCCAACACCAGTTATTTTCTGTATTTTTGATAATGACCATCCTAATAGATGTGTGATGATTATCTCATTGTGGTTTAATTTGCATTTCCATAATGATTAGTGACGTTGAACATCTTTTCATGTGCTTATTGACAATTTGTATATCTTCTTTGGAGAAATGTCTATTCAAGTCCTTTGTCCATTTTCTAAATGGATTGCTTGGTTTTTTGTGTTGTTAAGTTGTAGGTGTTCTTTATATATTCAGGATATTAATCCCTTATCAGAAATATG
>NW_007728802.1:220305-221928 GCF_000696425.1 Galeopterus variegatus | reverse complement strand
CCAGTTTTCTCCTCCTAACAGAGGAGTTGCTGAGGTGCAGTCCCTTTGGGCTTCTGATTACATTCATGTTGCTTTGAGTAATCCTTTTTGGCATCTCTGTTACACAGAGAGAAGGGTAACACATTTAGGTCTTTAATCCTAGGTCTCTGAGTTGATTTTTGTAAATGGTGTCAGGTAAGGGTCCATCTCTATTCTGTTGCATGTGGATATCCAGTTTTCCTAACACCATTTCTCAAAGAGACTCTCCCTTTCCCATTGTGTAGCCTTGGCACCTTACTGAAGATCATTTGAGCATAAATATGAGGATTTATTTCTGGGCTCCCTATTCTGTTCCATTGGTCTTTATGTCTGTCCTTATGCCAGTACCATGACTGATTACTGTAGCTGTGTAATATGTTTTGAAATCAGGAAGTACAAGGCCTCTAGCTTAGTTTTTCTTTCTCCAGATAGTCTTAGCTATTCAAGGTTGCTTGAAATTTCATAATATTGGGGCTCAGAGGACAATACCCCAAATAATGGTGCTTTGGCATACTGAGCACTTTTGAATTTTAAAAAATTGGAAGACCTTAGAATCTGCCTCAGAACCATGTACTTTCTAACCTTCTCTTCTTTCTCCCCTAACCCACCCCCAAGTTCAGGAAGAGGCTCTCTCTGAAATTTCCTTATCTAACTGAGGAAACTTCTTGCCACAAGAATGCAATTGTCTTAAACCCCCTCCCTAGGAATATCATTAAATAACCAGGAAAGATTAAGAGAAGAGAAGAGACTTATTCTTCTGAGTGCAGTTCTGGGAGATTACCTTAGAGACATTATCTGCGTAATAAGACAACCTTTGTTCACAGTGAATTTCCACCTCTCACCTCTCACTTTACCATAACTTGTCCACAATCTATTGTTTGTTCTTCAGTCTCATTCAACATCCAAAGAATACAAACTATTACCTGGTGTTTGGATCCATTCAATTCTCCTAAAAATTACTTACTACCCCTCAAAATTGCCTACCTTCCCCATCTCTCTTCCCTTATGAAGAGGGTATTTAAGCCTGAACCATCTGGCCATTCTTTGAGTCCCATATTTTGTATGGCTTCCATGCTTATGCACATTCATAAATTTGTATGTCTTTTCTCGCATTAACCTGCCTATCATCAGTTCATTCCAGCAAACCTTCAGAGAGGGCAGAAGGG
Source organism: Galeopterus variegatus (assembly GCF_000696425.1). Classification (NCBI taxonomy): domain Eukaryota; kingdom Metazoa; phylum Chordata; class Mammalia; order Dermoptera; family Cynocephalidae; genus Galeopterus; species Galeopterus variegatus. Next base: position 220,744 of record NW_007728802.1, on the reverse strand, counting down.
AAGCTTTCTCTCTACCTCTACAATGTGAATTTTAGGATACTGTTTTCTATTTCTACAAAAAATGCCATTGGGATTTTGATAGGAATCATATTGAAGCTGTAGATCACTTTGGGTAGTTTTAAACATATTAATTCTTCCAATCCAAGAACGTGGGATGTCTTTCCATCTATTTTTGTCTTCTTTAATTTCTTTTAGCAATGTTTTATAGCTTTCAGTCTTTCACCTCCTTGGTTAAGTTTATTTCTAAGTATTTTATTCTTTTTTGATGCTATGGTAAATGGGATTGTTTTCTTCATTTCCTTTTAGGATTGTTTATTTGTTAGTGTTTAGAAACACAACTGATTTTTGTATGTTAATTTTGTATCCTGCAACTTTGCTAAGTTTATCTATTAGTTCTAACAGTTTTCTTGTGGAATCTTTATGGTTTTCTACATATAAG
>NW_007728802.1:217863-219535 GCF_000696425.1 Galeopterus variegatus | reverse complement strand
TGCAACTTTGCTAAGTTTATCTATTAGTTCTAACAGTTTTCTTGTGGAATCTTTATGGTTTTCTACATATAAGATCATGTCATCTGTGAACAGAGAATAATTTTACTTCTTCCTTTCCAATTTGAATGGCTTTTGTTTCTTTTTCTCAACTAATTCTTTAGTCTAGGACTTCCAGTAAGTTAAACAGAAGTGGAAGGAGTGGGCATCCTTGCTTTCTTCCTGATTTTAGAGAGAAAGCTTTCCATTTTTCATCACTGAGTATGATGTTAGCTGTGGGCTTTTCATATATGGCCTTTAGTATATTGAGCAAATTTCCTTCTACTCCTAGTTTGTTGAGTGTTTTATCATAAAAGGGTATTGAACTTAGTCAAATGCTTTTTCTGCATCAGTTGAGATAATCATGTGGTATTTGTCCTTCATTCTGTCAATCTGATATATTACATTTATTGGTTTTCATATGTTGAAATATCCTTACATTCCAGTAATAAATCCCATGTGGTCATGATGTGCAATCTTTTTAATGTGTCTCAAATTTGATTTGCTAGTATTTTATTGATGATATTTACATGAGTATTCATCACAAAATGAGTTTAAAAGTGTTTCTTCTGCTTCAATTTTTTGGAAGAGTTTGAGGATTGTTATTAATTCTTCCAAAACATTTGGCAGAATTCTCCAGTGAATCCATCTGATCCTGGATTTTTCTTTATTGGGAAGTGTTTGATACTGATTTAATTTTCTTTTTAGTTATAGGTCTGTTAGATTTTTTTATTTCTTCATGATTCATATGTGTAGCATTAATAAATATATGTACAATATGTAATGTTAATAAAAATGTAACATTATATATTAACATTAATAAATATAGCAAGGTGTAGACAACTTCCTTCATCAGAATTCACTTTCAGAGAATATTATGTTTGTTCGAAAGAATGTTTTGAGATAATTGGGGTAGGGAGGAGACACCAAAAAGCATGCTCAAATAGAAAAAAATGGACACTGACTGCCATATCTTTACGTTCCAGAACAACCCTTGGCAAATGGCAGATACTCAGTAAGTATTTGTTGAATGTGTAAATTATGAAATCTGCTTTCTAAAGAATATGGGTTCTATTAACTGGAGAATCCTTTATTTTGCTGAGTTCATGGAATGAGTTTTCATATGCAAGTTTGGGGACAGGACCAGAGGCAGCTAAGTTTATCTTTCTAATAGAGAGCAGAAGAATTTAAAGTTCCTGAGCAGATCATGAAGTGAGAGAGTAAAGAAAAAGGATCGGCAGGCATTTGTGTAGGGCAGGCATTTCATGGAGTAGAAGCAGAGGGGGAAAGATCATTCAGGGTGGAAGGTGATGTTGATATAGGATTTTGGAGAACATATACATCTGAAAGAATTTTTAAAGTTACCTGCTGTAGGATGGTAATGTAAAGCTTGTCCTTTGACTACCCTTCAAAGTGTTTGGTAAAGGCTGCTTTACTTACTAATGCTTTTTGTGAGTGGATTCTTTTGGGGAAATCGAAGAGGTGCTGAGTTCCTCATCCGTATCTACATGGGGGGGACAGAGAGAAAGCAAGTGGCTGTGCAGGAGTGGAACAGTGATGTAATATGTATATAAGTGAAAGAATGAGAGAGAAGGAAGAAAGAGAGACAGATCCCTCCCCTGAAAGATAATTCCCT
>NW_007728802.1:213166-216712 GCF_000696425.1 Galeopterus variegatus | reverse complement strand
TGTCTACATTCATGGCAAATGAAAACTGTGAACCTCATTGAATTACTTTCATATTCAAGGCTGACCCTGTTCTCCTATCTTCTATGTCCTTAGCAGTAATACAGGGCATGCTAATTTTTATAGGACTTTGCATAAGTCCCTTTTTTTAAAACCTCCATTAAGCTGAGCCTGGCCAGTTGGCTCAGTTGGTTAGAGTGCGGTGTTTTTACAACAAGGTCAAGGGTTTGGGTCCACATACTGGCCAGCCAACCCCCCTCTCCCCCCCGCAAAAAAAACCCCCAGAAAACTACAGTTAAGCTACAAATCGTTAATGGGCAAACTATTTTCAAACCTTGAAGCCAGGACAGAGTAAAATGGCCAGGACAGCCAAGATGCTGGTTGTTGACCTACTGAGTAGTAGGCTTTCCACCTCTCCATTTATTCTTCCTTCTCTAATTAGGGAACTTTATTACTCTTACCTTTGAAGAACATTTGAAATGTTGGTTCTTAAAGGACAAATTAGCTTTATAACTACATTAAAAGCCTGGGAAAAAAACATTCAGAAGGCATCAGTGTGGCTCTAAACTCACTCTTTTGTTCCTGTAAATATTCCCTTTTATTGTTTGTTTTGATTTTCTCCTTACAAACATGATTCATGGTTTTATTAGTCTGTTTCTGCTGCTTATAATGAAATACACAGAACTGGGTAGTTTTTAAGAAAACNTGAAAGAATGAGAGAGAAGGAAGAAAGAGAGACAGATCCCTCCCCTGAAAGATAATTCCCTCTATGTGGTGAGCAGTGTTCCCAGAGCTATTTTAAAGTGCAGGTGGCTTGAAGTACTGGTGTAGAGTAAGTGGCTGGGGTGTCAGGATCCTATGGGCAAGCACTTGTGCATTTTTTAGTTTTATTGTACATTTCCTGGTGTGCCTTATTGAAAGAAGATGTTTGTGCATGCACTGTTTCTAAGATGTATTAAAAACTGCAGAACTTGGAAACTTTTAAGTTGCAAAAACATGTTTCTTTTAAACTTCATATCAAAAAATGAATCCTGTCAGTTTTATAGCTCTCTGTCCCTTTTTCCAATTTTGAATTCTGTTATGCAGCAAATCCAGTGCGGTTTTAGGCTCTCATTGGGCTTTTAGAATTTCATTATCTTTTGATATGTACACCTGCAATATATATTAAAATGAAAGGAAACAACACTGTTTCCATTGCTTGATGTNGTGGATTGAGACATAAAATATAATAAAGTCTATGAGTTTATAATGACACAAAACAAAACCTCTAACTTTGAGGATATGCTCTATCTTTGGAGGATACTAGGGGACCAACTCATTATTCTAGAAACTGGTAAATAAAGGAAAACAATCAAGTATGTGTCCTGCCTTTCCTGTATGGACTGCATCCCATAATTGTTGACGGAAGGTTCTCTTTACAGGAGAAATTAAGCCAATCAACGTATAAGAAAGTTAGAGTTAGAATATACTCATTTTTTTCCTTAGTGAGTATAAAAGGGTGATAGTCTAATGAAATATGGACCTAGATAATAAACATTAATAACTGCTAAAATCACTCGGGCAAAGGCAGATGTCTAGATTAGGGTGATAGTATCTGAACCCACTGATCAATCTTGATCTCATAAAAAGAAAGAAAACCAGACATTAGGTGATGTAATAGAAAGTTCACATCTCTGAAAAGCAATCTTGCAAAACATGGAAAATAATTCTGTTTAAACTTATAACTCTATATACTTTTTTACAGGAAATATAGAAGACAGAGGAACATACTAAATATTGGTAAAAATACTGATTAAACAGGAATGCAATTAGCAACAATCCAGAATGTAGGAAATTCTATAGAACAAATGACCCTGTTCCTTCAAGAAATAAAGAGGGTGACGGAATCTACAGATTAAAAGAAACATATCAACCAAATGCATTGTATGGACTTTTAAATCCTGATTTGAACAAAACAACTGTTAAAATTAAAAAAGAGAGAGAGAGAGAGAGAGAGAAAGGGAACTCTGAACACAGTCTATTTGATGGTATTAAGAAAGTATTGTTAATTTTGTTGAGTGGTTGTGTGTGTTTTATTTTTTTAAACAGGGTTCTTAAATTTTAGAAATACTTACTGAAGAATTTCATATGAAAAGTTATAATTGCTTGGAAATAATCCAGTGTCTGCAGAGAAGTGGAGCAGAAGTGCATCTGTGTAAAAATGAGACAAGATCGGCCCTGAGTTGATCATTATTAAGCTGGATGATTGGTTCATGGAGTTTCGTATAGGTTTATTATAGTAATCTTTCAGTTTTTGTGAATTTTGAAATTTTTCATTATAAAAAGTTAAAAACAAAAATAGCTGAAGTCAGTATCATTTTGACAAAAATTGATCAAATGGCATCAAGAGAACTTGGGTGACAGTGGACCTGTGTTGGGGAAGTGACTCTCCATGAATCGCTGGCTGAGGCAGCTGGGGGCAGAATGGATGAGGACCATGCCCAGGCTACTGTCAGAGCCAAAGATGGCATTTCCTTGGGCCAAATTTGGGCCACCTGGGAGAAACAGCAGACCTGTAGTCATCTTAAAATGGATCCTGCCCAAAGCAGGGAAACCACAACACAAAGGAGGTTGGAGAGGTCCATCTGATACAAAACTGAGGGGCATTGTCAGCAGCCAGCTGAGGCTGTGGTCGAAGGGTCCAGCAAGGGAAATTCCAAGGGGCCTACAAATGCACTTCAAGAAAACAAAAAAGCTCTGAAACTCAAAGAAACTCAGCTTTAAACTTCTGCAGGGCCAGAAGGAATTGACACCAAATCACATAAGTACCAGCACACACACCTCTCCTCCCCTGGCTCCCCAGCCTGCTCGCTTCAGTCCTGGAGTGCGTGTGGGGCAGGCGGGGGCAGAGGCAAAGGGCAGGTGAACCTCGTCATGCAGACCTAAGCGGGTAGGGGTGGGCAAGCCTCACGTTAAAAGAAATTGAGTTGTCACTATTTCTGCGACTAGACAGTTTAATCCCAGAAGTGTGACTATTCTTATAACAAAAATAAACAGACACAGCCTGAGACCTGAGAAAAGCATAATACCACAGAACAAGTTTAAATAGTGACAGTGGGGAGGGGAGAAAAATTGAGTTGTTTTCTGCTCCCAAACTCACGAGTTGTACTCCTACAACCTGCGATACCTGGTAGTTTGGTACATTCAGTGTATTCTAGCTTAGTAAAGATAAACTTTGTTTTTTGGGTCATCGTCAACATACTCAGGTAGAGAAAATATTATTTGCTGGACATGACTGTAGGGAGAGCCTTGCATTTATTTGAAAGAAATACTTTGATAACTCGTGGAAGGTANGGAATGGGGATTTGCAGCTGTTAGTGGGAAAATGCACCAAATAACTGCCTGAAATGCAAATAGAGAAGAAAGTCCTGACTGAATCTGTGTCCAAGGTCAAATCAAGGGCATTTTCTTGGGCTGTGAGCCTGTGCCATCCCTGGTGGTCAGACGCAGGTAACAACAGCTTCCCTGTCTTGACACTCAAGCACGTGGGTTTGAGGGGAGAAGCTGGGG
>NW_007728802.1:205051-212899 GCF_000696425.1 Galeopterus variegatus | reverse complement strand
TCTGGTGTGAGCAGACGTTCCCTCCTGGGGTCAGTGAAGGGCTGAGGTCTGACCCTCAGCTAGTTTATGTGATACCTTTATACAAATTAGAAAAAGCAACCCATCAGGTGAAATAAATTACAAAATGGTGTACCCTCTGAGTGGGGGAATGATCCAAAACATCTCTTCCTCTAGGCCCTCCTTGGAGAGCTGACCTGGAATGGATTGTGTCATCCTGCCCAGGGTCCAACCTGGTTCTGTGTCCAGGTGAACAGCTGCCCTGGATCTCAACCCAGGTTGAGGGGAGAAAAAAACAGCACAAGTAGACAAGGAGCCAAAAGGCAAAAGAGGTTATTAAAATACAAGCCTCCAAGAATGTGCAAGAAAAATGAAGGGTTAAGACTTTCCAGGCTGTAGAATTGGGACTGCAGGCAGACTTATATAAATCTGACAAGTCAACCTGGTTATACACATGTCAACTTCTGTCTACTCTCTCCATGGCTTATCTAATCTTGCCAAATTGTAATTCAGGGGATAAAAATCTCAGGACTGTCCTCATCTATCACTGCCCACCATTCCTAACAATGGGATAAAAGAAACTAATCAAAATGAACTAATGAGGTGTGTGGCCTGCCTTGGGCTTTTTCTGCCCCCTCCCCTTTCCACAGCTGGGTTTTAGCCTCTGCCAGGCAGCAGTCGAACGCCAAGGAACCCACGTGGAGACCAGCACGTTCAGGGACCCCAACCAGCTGCCTCCACATACTCCACACTTTGTTTAAAGGAGAACCATATGGCAGGTCTTGGTAAGGGTCCCCTGAAAGAAAAACAAGGTGTTCAGGCAAAGAAAATAAATATGAAGGAGAAAGAGACAAAAGCAACAAGGAAAGGAATGGGGATTTGCAGCTGTTAGTGGGAAAATGCACCAAATAACTGCCTGAAATGCAAATAGAGAAGAAAGTCCTGACTGAATCTGTGTCCAAGGTCAAATCAAGGGCATTTTCTTGGGCTGTGAGCCTGTGCCATCCCTGGTGGTCAGACGCAGGGTAACAACAGCTTCCCTGTCTTGACACTCAAGCACGTGGGTTTGAGGGGAGAAGCTGGGGAGGGCAGTCCTGGGTGGAGGGATGTGGTGGGAGGCTGCCCAGGACTATGGGAAGAGAAATTTAACTCAGGAGGTAAATTAATCACGGATGTGAGGCAGGAATCAGGAAGGGCAGAGGGGAAGATTATTAAAGTCACAGGTCACAGGAGGAAGTGCTCTGGGCTATACTTTGGTGAGTAAGCTGGGGAGAGACCCAAGGTTGCAGTGAGCCCCTCTCTGAGGGTTCTTCAGATATGCATTTGGGGCAGTCTCAGGGAATATTTTAGTTAATAGCAGGAACTAACAACTCACTGTTGCAGTGGCTGGACACTGAGAAGGATGTTGAGGGATGGGGTCTGAGGGAGAGAGTGAAGATCATTGAGGGTGTCATCTATCAAAGGAGAAGACATACAAAATGAGCTTCTAGAATGTTCTTAGGGGGCTCCTCACCCACTGCAATCATGAGGTACTATGGGAGGTCCCACCTATGGTGCCCCATGGTATTCACAGACGAGGGGGCGTTCAGCAGTAATTTAACAGGAAATGCCAACTCAACGGCTAAAACAACAGAGATACTTATAAATTTACACAAGAAGACTAGGGAGGACTGTGCCAGGGCAGTTAACCCAGTGGCTCAGACTTCACCAAGGACCCAGGCTCTTTCTGCCACTCAACTCTCCCAGCATCAGCGTGAGGGTTTTGTCCTCAGCCCAGCTCGCCTGCTCCTTACAAGATGGCCCCAGGATTTCTAGCCGCCGTATCCAGATTAGACAGCGTACAGAAGCAGAAAAGGGATCATCTCTTCCTTGCTTCTTTTTAAGTGTGAGGAAATCTTTCCAAAAAAGTTTCCGAGCAGACTTCACTTCACATTCTATTGGTCCAAATTGTATCACATTTTTTAGTCATCACAAATCAGCCATTGGTAAGCGGGATGATGGGCTTAGATCAGGGGTTGGAATGGTTTTTACATTTTGAAATGTTTTAAAAAATACAATGAAGAACAAGATTTTGTGGCATGTGAAAATAATATGAAATTCTTATTTCAGCATCCATAAATAAAGTTTCGTTGGAACACAGCCACACTGTCATTCATTTACATACTGTCCGTGGCCTCTTTCACTCTACAATGGCAGAGTTGAGTAGTTGCAGTAGAGACGTGGCCTGCAAAGCCTAAAATATTTACTGTTTGGTCCCTTACAGAAAAGGCTGCCGACCCCTGACTTAGACCATTCAGGACCTACCCTCAAGACTGAGGCTGGGCTATTCCCCTTGAAGCACCTAGCCACCCAGAGAAGAGAGAGTGACAAAACAAAATCAAGCAACTTTGGAAAGAAGGAACTGAGCATGAAGTGGACTCTCCTCCTCCTCCCCCAGCCATAATTAATTAATTGGTCCAGGGTAAGAGTGTCCCAAAGCCAGGCCAATCCAGTTTTTTTGAACTTATAAATAGCGAAGGGGGCCAACCCTTCTGGTGGCTTGACCGTCAAATGCAAGCCCAAGAGCCACCAATGGCCAAGTTCCCACCACCGTGGAGGATGCAGTTAAGAGAAAAGAGCAGGTTTCAGAAACGAGATAGAAAGGAAGAGAGAGCACTGGCAAAGTTTATGTCCCTGCTTCCAGTTGTGCTGAGGCCCAATTGCAGGCCTCACCACCCAGAGATTTAGGATTTGAGCCAACACACACTCCCCACATCACCTGTGCAGGTTTAATGGGCGAGTAATGGTTCAGTTTCAGACAGACGAGACCCAATTACTCCAGGCTTCAAAGAATTTGCTACCAATCTGGGAAGACAGGACTTTACTCCTAAAAAGAGAACTAATACCAAAGAGCAAATGCTAAGGACCCAAGGATAATCTCAGCCAGTAAGTGCCGTAAGATTTCAGAGTGGAGAAAGATGAAAGAAAAATCATGAAGGAAGGTACATTTGAGAGAGACCTCAGGGATAGGTGAGAATTTAAAAGGCAGAGAGGAAACAGACAGCTGGAGAATTGTCTGGCAGAGCCACAGCAGAAAACGTACAAAGCAGATTTGGAGCAGGCCAGTCTGGCCAATTTTGTGGCCTGTAGGAGAGTAAAGGGGCATCAGAAGCCACATGATTCCACTGAATGGCAGTGAGCAGGGGCATTACACCTTTGTAGGAATTATGACCGTGAAGCTATGATGTAGCTTCACTTATAAGTCTGGAATTTGTAGTAAGATTCTGAATTTTTTTTTTACCCTGTCTATACTAGTAAACATAGGTTTATCCTCCTTAGAAAAGTACCATTGGTAGAGTACAGATATTTTTTCAACATCTTTCCAAAATTATACAGCAGACACTAAGTCAAAATGACCAGGCTCAGCCAAATATCACTGAACAAATCAGGAAAGGCTCCTGCACTCCAAGTCTGTCTTTTCGACACTTTGAAAGATGAGGCAGGGAAACTGCTGGTCTCCTAGTAATTATCACCACCTGTTCTCTAAGCAACGCTGATACCACCAACCCACAGGAACGACAGGGAGGGAGAGAGCTGGCCAGACCTATTCAGGAGGTCTGCCTGCTGAGTGTCACTTCTGAAGATGCCTCTGCAAGGTCACATTCTCTGGTTCTGGGAACCAGACTGGCCCTTGGCAAAACTGAGAAGTGGCCAACATTTGTCTTTAAGGCCCTTCTATATATTTTAGTGCTTTCTTCTAAGCCATCTCTCTCAACTTTCTGCTCAGTGCAATTTTCCTGCCAGGATCTCATCCTGTAACATGATATGAAACACCTCACAGGGAAATTTTTCTGGATTATGCCAGCAGCCTCTGTTTCGCCTTCCTGCTCCAGCTGCTCTCCCTGCAAGTCAATCCTCCACCCTGGCCACCTGAGCTTTCAAAAGTGTAAGCCTGATCCTGTGACCCCCTCCCACCTAGATTAAAACCCTTCAAGGATCCTACAACATCCAATGAATAAAGTTCAAGTTCCTTGGTGTGGTGTAGAACAGTGGTTCTCAACGTATGGCCCCCAGACCAGGAGCAGCATCACCAGGGAACATGGTAGAAACATACATTCTAGGTAGGGATGGGGGGGAGGCATCCTCCAAGTGATTCTGATGGAAGGTCAAGTTTGAGAACCACTGATGTAGGCAATGCCCGCCCACTGAAGCAGGCCCATTGCTCACAACTGCCCACTATGCATCCTAGGGGTTAGCCCAATGATGGCAAAGAGATTTCACCAAGTCTGTCAGTTCTTTTCCGGCTTTAGTGACAACCTGCCATGATGTGTTGAGCATAAGGAAGCCTTGGTCTTAGTTGTCTGGAAAAACCACCCCATGTTGGTGAGTGTGGTGTAAGGGACAGGGTAATGGCAGCACATTTTCAGGCTCTTTCCGTTCTAATTCTAGCCATGTATTTTCAATGCCTCCCAAACACCAAGGCTTTGTGTTAATTGATTTGATGCAGTTACCAGCCACCCTGGCAGGAAGAGGAATTGGGGGGATGGAGGGGTGAGGGGCATGGGTTCTCTCCAGCGGAGCTGCGCTCTACCTACTTGCCTTTGTGTGAGTAGCTGTGACTGATTAGGGGAGAGCAGGGAGAAGAGCTTGGCCTCGGGACAGAAAGGAGACACCCAATGAGAGATGCGCCAGCCCTGTCATCTGTGGCTGGAGATGGATACCGGAGCGAGGCTCCTGCTTGGGAACCCCAAGTCCTAAGGGGGGGTTTAAGTGCGATCCTTCATTTTTCCAACACGAGAGGCAGAGGGGCAGGGAGGCCAGACGGGGCGGGACGAGAGGCAGTGCAGGAGCCAGCCCAGCTGGAAGTGATTAAGGCCCAGCCTAGGCGGCAGCAGACAGGTAATAATCTGGGGCTGGTAGAGCTGCAGAAAGAAACCTTTGCCCTAGAAGTGTTTGGCAAGCCCCCTCTGCTGTATTTTGACTCAGTGTCTGACATGGCTGAGGAGGTTTCCACAATGAAAAATGAAAGCTGCTTAGCAAGTTCCTTTGCACTCTGGAGACAGGGGCTACTTCTGTTCGCTTCACATATGCAAGGGGCAGGATGCTCCCTCCAGACCTACCTGAAGAAAAATATGGAGTTTAGAATTTCCTGCTAGCCTTTTTCTTTTCCTGAAGGCTGGGGTTTAAATTTCTTGCTTGGGACATTCAGCTGCACTTTCCTTCAAATGACTCTACAAGGCCTGCTGTGGTTCCTTTCCTTTGTCTGGTTCCTGGGCTTCCCCTCACCCTCACCCAGCTGTGTCCCAGGCCAGGCCAACCAGGGCCACTGTGATGGCAACAAAGCCCCTCTCCCCTTCTAGTTTGGGAGTTTGTTTCACACCTCCCTGGAAGCTCTGAAGTTCATCTTTTGACAAATCTAACTCTTGCATTTTACTTTTTCAAGGAAATTTAATTACCAAAAAGAGAGCTCACATCCCTCTTTGCTATGGGAAAAAAAGTGCCCCAGGATTTATTCACAATGGTCCACATGTGAAAGAGTCCAGCAAAGCCTGAAATAATTCCCTTGTCAGAATACACAAAGGAGAAATGCCAACAAAAATGGGTTTGTGCTTCATCTTAGATATTTCACCCATGCAACTCTCCAGGAAAAAGAATAAACTCAAACGCAGAGGCATTTTTTTAAGAAGACTACTTGATGCACTATTTCCTCTGAATTGAGCATGCATTGCAGGAAAACAATCTGCATGCTATTATCCCTAATTTTCTAAGTCCTTGCTGAGTTTTATCAGGCCTGCCACTCTTGCTGTTAAATGTCAGTTAAGACCTAATTAATTTAACTTCTCTGACAAGTTTAAATTAGCTCCCACAGAGACTGTAATTTGCCTGGAGTTCTTACCTACTATAGATCAGTAGTTCCCAACTGATAGTGCTACAGATACATTTAAAAATAGCTTTTATTTAATTTTTTTAAAAAGTATATGTTCATAGTAGAAAAGTCAGAAAATAAAGAAAAATGAAAAAAGGAGATTTTAAAAATCACATAAACTTATCATAAAGTTATAATAACTGTAAATACCTTGGTGTAAACCCTTCTCCCCTTCTATGTTCTGTATCATGAGAGGTAATATTTGAAAAACTGTTAATGAGCATTTCTTTTTCATTTCCGTGTTCACCATGAGTCAAACTAGGATTTTGCAGACAGTAAGCTTGAAAGCTAGGTTTCGTCCAGAGAGGGAGGATTTTCTACATTCTTTTAGCTCTCAAGAAGCAAGCCTGAAAAACTTAGATTACAGAGTCCTTTCCAGAAGGGTAGAGAAACTATTCCTTCTCCCTATGATGACTAGACTATCAGGCTTGCTACTGACAGGAGGGGGGAGATATAGGATGGTGGGGAAAAGTCCAAAGCTCACATTCATGAGTATATAAATTATGGAGAGAGGAAGGGAGAAAGAGGCAGGAAAACGAGGTGTAGAGCTGACTCCCTGCTCCAAGATGGAGGGATCAATCAGTCAGATAGGATGAGAGAAACCCAGGGATAGACGACTTTTGCCCAAGTGCTATGTCTTGGTTGCTTACCTAATGCCGGTGTGGCTTTCCCTAACTGCAGTCAGTTCCTGGTAGCTCCTGTAGGAAAACTGCTGCTGTAACCAAGGGGCCCAACTGTCCAGTCATTTGAAGAACAGAGAAGTTCTCTCCTAGAAAAATCTCAGGTGAGCTTCCAAGTTGGTGGTCAGCTCTTCATTCAGGGACTCAGCCTCTTTTCCTAGTAGTTGCTCTGCCAAAGGGCTTTGGACATTTGTCATCAACTGTATGTGACTGCCACTGGGTGACAGCTGTATCTGGGTTCCATTTGGCAGGAAAGGAAAAGAGAGGGTGGAGGGGGTTCACACAGTGTCATAAGGCTCTGGCCCCAAAGTGGCAGACATAACCTCTTCTCATATTTTATTGGCCAGAACTTGGTCACACAATCAAAATCTAACAAAAATCACAATGAACGCTGGGAAATGTAGTGTAACTGGGCAGCCGTATTTGCCCAGCTACAATTCTATTATTATAGAACGAAAGGAGAACAGATTTTGGTTACCTATTAGCAATCTCCTTCACGCTTGTGTCATAGATAGGGCCCTGAAGATTCTATGTGCGCTTAAAGGGTCTTTGGAGGCAGTGATCTGAGAGCTGTGGGTTTGCCACGAGGCACTATGAAGAGGGGTGAAGTGGCTTTCCCAGCAGAGGCTAAGGGTCAATGACTTAGACCCAGAGAGGTCTACAGAGTCAGTAAGAGGTAGAATGAGGCCAGTCCAGCCAAGGTACACCACTGTTCATGACCAAGCTCAGAGAGACCAGAACACAGATGACACCAGCTGCCAATATCAACTGCAAGGCCAGCTGGTGGGCAGTGACAAGGCTGACAAGGAACACCACAGAAACCAGGAGCTAGAAGACATGTCATAGCTCAGAGGTCCCATCACTCCACTGCCTTAAACCTACAGTAAGCATCCATCATACCCTCATTGCTATCTTTTAATAGACTATAAGTAAATGAGGCAGACGTGAAAAATTGGGCATATAGATCCAAAAGGGACCATGTCACCTAAACAGACTTCCTAAATACAAGAAGAGCTGATCAAATTGGACTAACTTTATTCAATCCCCCTTTCTACTCAGCAGGGTAGGGAGCTTGATAGAAAACTCAGATCAAGTCATCAATTATAAAGAAACTACTTTTTTCCTGCACATCTGAATATAGTCTGAAAATGTTTTATCATTTAAAAATCCACATATAAAAATGTCTTGGAGGGGTCCGGCCCGGTTGGCGCACTGGATAAGTGCGCCGCTTGGGAAGCGTGGTGGCGCTCCCGCCCGAGGGTTCAG
>NW_007728802.1:203372-204463 GCF_000696425.1 Galeopterus variegatus | reverse complement strand
CGGAAAAAAAAAAAAAAAAAAAAAAAAAAAAAAAAAAAGTCTTGGAAAATTGGAGCTGGGATTAGAAAATGCAGGCTGATGATGTAAGCTATCCCCCATCCCCACTTGAGGTTTTCTATACGGACAAAAAAATCACTTGGCTGTCACAGAATATTTGCCTAGAGTTTGGGAGTTGCAAGGGAGGGCTCTTAAGCTCTATTTAACTGAAGTTCAGACATGAGTGATGGACAGGGGTGGGGGTCGAGTCAGAGTCAAGGTTCGATGGCAGGGAGTGAAGCCGGGAGCTTCTCTCCTCTTCCTAACCCACCCCTACCATGCTATTCCCCATGTCAATGTGCAACTGAGTCTGCAGAGTTCCTCAGCAGAGAAAAAAGTAACTGAAAATACGGAGGAGTCAACAGAAGGCAATGAGTCCCTGTGTGCCTCTGAACCAAGGAGGTTTAGGAAGCATTGAGGATTTTTTTAAAACCACTGTTACGCTTTTCCCATATATTAATGCTTTTCTCAAGTATTGAATTCTTGAAAGTGCAATGTAAAACAACATATAGATTTTTTGTTTGCTGGTTGTTTGATTTTAAAATAGTACATGTCTATTTTTGAAAATTTTGGAAAATATAAAAGAGACGATGAAGAAAATTAAAGACACCAACAATATCATGCCTCAGAAGTAACCACTATTAATATTTTAAATATTTCCTTCTACTTCTCATAATCACATTAGACTCCTTATGTCTATCTTTATGTTGTTGTTGTTGTTTGGTGGCTGGCTGATACAGGCATTGAACCCTGGGCCATGGTGTTATCAGCACCATGCTCTAATCAATTGAGCTAACCAGCCAGCCCTCTTGTCCAATCCTTTATCTTCCCTATTTAGGTGCTCAATAGATGAGTGAATATTTTAGGAATGCTGGTCAGAACTCTCTCCATCCTGGTGTCCTTCAGAGCTCTGCCTTCAATAGTTACAATCTTCCCACTCCACAGGTTGCTTAGCAACTGAGCAAGGGAAAGGAATAGAATGCTATGTTTTTTTTCTTGTTTGTTTGTTTGTTTGTTTTTGTCTTTTTTCCGTGTCCGGCAACGGATCGCAACCC
>NW_007728802.1:198865-203087 GCF_000696425.1 Galeopterus variegatus | reverse complement strand
TATCCAGTGCGCCACCGGGCCGGCCCTAGAATGCTATGTTTGCATAAGATAAGGGGAGTGACTCTAGCAACCCCAGGTATAAGCAACAGATGACTGCAAAGCACCTGGGACTTTTCCACTTCTGCAGCCTTTCTCTCTTTGTCATAGCTCCACTTTTGTCTCTAATTCCCTTATAAGCATCAACTCTTACCCCACCCCCTGGGATTGTGGAGAGAGCAGCTGCACAGCACCCAGATCAATACTCTGTCCAAACCAGGGTACCCACTTGTATAAGTCCCGGAGTCCTAATACCCAAGAACAAGGAGCTCCAATGTCTGAGGACAGGAGAAGATGAATGAGAGCAACTCAAGGGGAGAGGGAGAGAGAGAGAGAATTCATCCTTCCTCACCTTTTAGATCTATGAGGCCCTTAATGGATGAAATGATGCCCACCCACACTGGGGAGGGCAGATCTTCCTACTCAATCTAGTGATTTGAATACTAATCTTTTCCAGAAACACCCTCACACTGCTCAAGGAACAGTTCCACCCAGGGTCCAAAAGTCTCCAACCAAACTGCCTTCCTGCCTACCTGTCTTTCCATTTGACAGTGAATCCATTAAGCCTTATCCTTGTCTGTGCTCTTTTTTAATGGGGGAAAAAAAAACCATATTCCCCAATGCACACCCCTTTATACCATACTAATCGTTTAGAGGGCAAGAAAGAACGGTCATAAAAGCTCTCAAAAAAATCACAATGGGTTCCTTCCCCCATTGTTTCTGTACCCCAGACTCAAGAGGAGAGGAAGGCTATGTAAGTTAGCATCACCTTTCAGCTCATTGAAGCACTCCAAGTGTCACAAATCAGTGAATGCTAGACCTACTGCTTTTTCGTCTCTTTCCTCCTTCTGCATTTCCCTAGGAGGGTTATCTCTGAAAGATGTTTACTCCACAAAATCTGACCCTGGAGAAGTTGGAGGGAGGGAGCACACGAAAAACATCTGAGGATTTCTTTAAATATACACTCCTTTTAATAGAATGGACAACAGAAAAAAGTATATAATTCAACATTTCTAAAACCAGTATGCTATTTGTATGTTTTAAAATTCAATCTCTATGTTTAAATTTTATTTAAATTGCATTAGTATATTTTAATACATGTTAACAACTGTAAAGTCATACTAATGGCTCATGTATACTCATGGTGATGGCTACTTAAGGAAACAGCTCTCTGTCAAACCTTTTATAATATTTTGTCACATTATTAAGATGACTTTTGTCATCCTCTTCCATTGTCCTCATCCCACCCCATTCCTTTCATCTCATTCTTTTACTAAATGAATTCCTCCAGAGGACCATTTTGTTTAGTGCTTTATAGAAATTAATTAAGTTCAAAGACAGAAGAAAATAGTCTTCTTTTGCCTTCCAACTGAGGACAGAGAATGAACCAGGAGAAATCAAAAGCTCAAATCCTATGTGAAAACTTATTCAAATATTTTATCCAATTGGAATGGAACAAGCACTAACCTTGCCTAAACAACCACGTGGGGTGGGGCCTTAGTAAGAGCCTGGAGTTGCTTTGGACCACCCTGATGGCCTGGAGGCCTGGAGACTAACCTTTGAGAAGAATGAAGGCCCTTCTGGAAAAGAAGGCTGCTCCCTGGTACCTTAAGAACTGACTCGTGTTGCTCACAGCTCTGTGGGCACATTTTCTCACTCCAAAAGGGAGTGAGAGTCTCTCTGGATATTGTGCAGCTGCAATAGCTCATAAAGCCAGTAGCATGACTTCATCTCTGGCCTGAGAGCAGAATATTACACAGAACAGGAGCCACCAGCTAGTGCTAAATCAGAGTGAACAGGAAAGATTGGAAAAGACGGAGGAGTGTGTTCACATGCATTAAAAACTGCACCCTGGTAAGAATGAAATAATTTTGCTGTGAGTTAACAACATCTTGAATAAGCATTGAGGAGACTGGTAAATATGCAGGCCCCTTACCCTAGTTTCATTTAACAGATGCCCAACATTCTTCATCTGGCTCCTAAAGGACTGGCTGGCCCTCCATGTAATAGGAGCTCATTGTAGCTGTAACTGGTTTTGGTCATTCTCTAATGTTTAGGAGTGTGTGTGTGGGGTGGGGGGTGGGGGGGTTAATGCCATCCATTTGAGTAGGGAGCTGGAGAGTTCCCCTTCAGAACTGTGAANTCTTGAATAAGCATTGAGGAGACTGGTAAATATGCAGGCCCCTTACCCTAGTTTCATTTAATAGATGCCCAACATTCTTCATCTGGCTCCTAAAGGACTGGCTGGCCCTCCATGTAATAGGAGCTCATTCTAGCTGTAACTGGTTTTGGTCATTCTCTAATGTTTAGGAGTGTGTGTGGGGGGTGGGGGTGGGGGGGGTTAATGCCATCCATTTGAGTAGGGAGCTGGAGAGTTCCCCTTCAGAACTGTGAAAATTCTCTTGCTTTGGCAAGAAAAATTTGGCATTTATGTAGGGCATCTAACAATCTGTGGTGAGGGTTGGTTCTGAAAATGCTGTTGGTGATGGTGGTTTTCACACTGAACACTGAGCCATGTAAGGTCAAGTTCTTTCATATGGCTACTGAGTTTTCCAAAGATCATGTAAATATCTTTCCCATGTTATTTACGATAGTACATTAGGCTATTTGTTCCTTTTTGGACACTGTAATAGGTAATATGTATTTGAATTTTAATTTCTATATGTTGAATCATATTTTGTAAACATTAGGGCAATGTGTTATTTAAAGAATACTTTGTAAATCCTTTTGTTTGGTGGGCCTGGGAGAATGAAGGTTAACATTCCTCAGGGGAAAGAAATATCCTACTGTAGAGTGGGCAATCATTATCTATAAAACTCAGAATTCATCAATGTTATTAATTTTTTTCAAAATAATATTATATTTTTCTTCTCTTCAGGGTACAATCCATACTGTAGTATTTTTCAAAGGGCATTTTTAAAGAAGATGTCAAAGAACAGTTTTAAAGAATTGATGTAGTATATATTGGCAATATTTTTTCATTTGTTTCTCAAAGTCTCTTCACGAAGCTGTAAAGTCCCTTATATGTCCTGGGCACTACAAGCTGACCATACCTTCTTTTTGATAAGTATCTCCAGTTAAAACATCATTTAAAGGAAGGTTTGCCCATCCCAGGCCAAACTCTTAGTTGCTCATATGTGGTTAATCTTCTATCTCATGGCTGACCTTCAGTGCTGGTGAGATGTCTGCCTTTTTCCCAACTCTGGGATTCAGTGAAATCCTGAGGCTCCTTTTGAGTTTAAGTCAGCATTCTCTAATGAGTCAGACTGCAAAATCCTGGGAGAGCAGCTGTCAGGGAGGAGTATTAATCTTAGAATACCATGCAACTCATCCACGGCAAGATTAGAGCGAATGTTGCCTGATCATTAGCCTTCTCTGTTGCATACACTCTGCTTTCACAGATAAGAAAACTGAAGCCGGGGGAAGTAGAAACATGATTAGTTGCAACATTCACAACTATCTAAACACTAATTGAAGCCAAAAGGCACACTTTTCTTTCACCGTTCAGCATGCATTTCTTCTGCACTTACTAGGCACCTTCCATGAACAAGTACTTGCTGGGTGCCATCGAGAAGGGATCAGAGACCCAGCTTTTGAGAGGCTTGTCATCCAGTGAGGCCACCACCAGGAGCCTGTGACAAGGCTGCTGTGTTGTGCTGCTGCTGCTTTTCCTTCTGCCTTGGCTTGTGTTCTTTTTTGGTCTATGTTCAAATTGTTACTTAGACTTGGAATAACCAACCCCACTGTCGCATCCTGTTCTGGTTTCTGAGGAACTGAATGTTATCCTGTATTAGTCCGTTTTTGTTGCTTATAACAAAGTACACTGAACTGGGTGATTTATAAAGAAAATGAAATTTATTGCTTACAGTTTCTGAGGCTGGGAAGTCCAAAGTCCATCTGGTGGTGGTGGCAGTGACCCAGAGGTCTCACATTGCAAGATGGGGGAAGTAGAGAGAGCAGAGAGAGCAAGAGGAAGACTCTTCTCTTCTTTTAAAGCCCTCAGAACCACACCCCTGACCACCATTTTTAATACATTTGCTACTGCATGGTCCTACAATCCAATCACCTCTTCAAGGCTCCACCTTTCAACTACCATAATGGATCTCCCACCTTCTTAACAATCACAGTTTGTAATACATAAAACTTGGGGGACACAATTCAAGCTTCAGGAAGTTTTGGGGGGACA
>NW_007728802.1:197429-198141 GCF_000696425.1 Galeopterus variegatus | reverse complement strand
ACATAAAACTTGGGGGACACAATTCAAGCTTCAGGAAGTTTTGGGGGGACATAATTCAATCTACTACATATCCCAAAGCATGCCACCCTTTATTTTCACAGGAGACAGCAGTGACCTGTGTCTGAGGGGCATAGCTTTGAGTAGTCTTTTTAGGAGTGGTGATGAGTTTGCATGAAGACATAGATGCTAATTGTCCATTTTATAACTAAGGATGCCTTTCAAAAAGCAAAAACACAATAAGTGTGGACAGACTGACCCAGTTCGGAGCACAGCTGGACTTTGGATGGACAGGACCCAAGAAAACAATAGAGTAAAGAGAGTAAAAACTAGATAAAGGCATTGTGTAGTCTTTTGCAGCTGCTTAGTTTATTTTGTTTGATCTAATTCCCTAATTTGGGTAAGTCCAAAGCTGAACGCATCTCTAACACATTCCTGGCTTCGTTTTAGTACACCACCCTTGTTTTTCTTTCTCCTTTCATCCCTCTTTTAATTTATATTTTCCTGCTGTGTATTTGAATCCCCATAAACCTCATTAAGTCTTTTTCTGGAACAAGGCAAAATGTAAATCAATCAATCAATCAAAGATTAATCTGCAGTTGTGCTCATTTCTCCGTCTTCTGCCCTCTCTGGCTTCTGCCTTCTCTGTTCCCTTGTCATGGATCTGTCACAAGCCACCAGATTCTTCCTAAGGGCTTTCCTCATTCCTTCCTCT
>NW_007728802.1:193856-197358 GCF_000696425.1 Galeopterus variegatus | reverse complement strand
TCTTATCTCTTCAACTGCTTGTTTTGGCCTCCTTTCCTAGATCCTTTTTCTAAACTCCATCTGCCAATTAGGGCATGATACTGACATTCAGTTCCTGGTATCCATGTTTTTCTGTCTCAAGGAAATCTCATTTACTGTCACCCTTGAAAACAAGGACCATGTAATTTTTAATATCACAGAGGGCCTGGTGCATAATTGGAGCTCAGCATCACTGATTTAACTTGAAACATAGGACTTCTAGTATTGGTGGCCTACAGTGTCCCCCTAGATGGTTTCCAGGAAAATTTCAAGGAAAAAAAAATCAACTAGGTACGGGATATATATAGCTATATGGTTCAATGAAGCTTATAATCTCATAAAGCTATAAAATTAAAATGAACAAGAATCTGAATAAAATCTCTTACTATGCCCAGCACTAACTTCAGCACATCTTATAGATGGTGATATGAATTCTGGTTTTTGTTTTTTATGTTGATTTTCTAAAACATTTTGAATCCTTCACCTCTCTCCATCCTCACTTCCACTATGCCACAAGCCGCTTGCAGCCCTATTGCCTCTCACCTGGATGACTACGACAGCCTCCTACATGAGGGCCTTGCTGCCTTCTAGGCCCTCTTATGCATTCTCCACACAGCAGCTAGAAAGATCTTTAAAAACCGCAAATCTGGACATGTTACTCTTCTGTTCCACAACCTTCTGTGGCTTCCTATTGCTCTGTGGATAGATTCCTGTGCTTGTATGTGACCTGCAAGGCCACATTAGGATGCCCTGGCCCTCGTGCCTTCACTGGTGCTGTCTTCACCACCTGGTACACACTGAACTCACTCTTAAGGGCCTGGCTTCCTTAGAGAGGCCTTCCCTGGCTCCTCAGATCTGTTCAGAAATCCTGATCGTTCCCTGTCATTCTTCAGCGTTCTTTTCCTTCATAGGATTTATGACAACTGTAATGCAGTAACTATCAGGATATTTGCTTGCATAATGTCTGTTTTCCCTTGCTGGACTGGAAGCTCTCTAAGGGCATAATTCCTTGATCCCTGTCATTCTTCAGCGTTCTTTTCCTTCATAGGATTTATGACAACTGTAATGCAGTAACTATCAGGATATTTGTTTGCATAATGTCTGTTTTCCCTTGCTGGACTGGAAGCTCTCTAAGGGCATAATTCCTTGATCACCACTTTATCCACAGCAACTAGCCTGGCCTACAGTAGGTGCACTGTACATTTATTGAGTGTATGAATAAATATAAGTTGTGAAAGAATTGGACTTTGCTGTCTGATATCCCAATACAATCCTTAAGTTTAGAAAGATGTGTAAGCCATCACTGGAGCTGGGATTAACAAGGTGGGCCTGTTTGGAAGTGATGTGGTGGAGGAATATTTGAAGCGTGTTCCGCAGCCCTTAGGAGCTGATTGGAATGTGAGTTTAATGAAGAATCATGTGCATGTAGAGAAGAGTGGCCCAAAATCCGAGCCAGGGGTCTTTCTCTTGGGGGCGGCGTTCTGCCTCACCTGCTAATCCTGCACACAAATGCCCTGCCCTATTTCTGTGTCCTGTGCGTACATGGTAGATAAATCTGTAATGACCTTCTAGGGATCCTGTTAGGTTGAAGCCAACACACTGAATAAGTCACAGATCATGATTCCTTTTAAAAATAATTGCACACTAAATTTCAGTTGAACTTTTCTCAACTTATCTTTGGAATTTTGACATATTTCTAAGTAGTTCAGGATCTGTTAAGAGCTTTGGGAAATGAAAAGCAGAATCTATGGTTCAAGAAATCCAGAAATAAACTTTAAGAAACAGAGCATCCCTATAATTCTCAACTGGACTGTTTTTGGAGTCCCAGAGTTAATGCAAATGTATCTTATATTTGTTGACATGGATTTTGTTATTTTTGTATACATTAGCCATGGCAGAATACCTATGCAGTTTTTAAACCTCTAAAGGTATTTATTTCATTTAAAAAGTAGCACTTTTAATTTTCAGAGAATAGACTTTGGTAGAAACTTTCAGAAACACAGAATATGACTGAAGTTGTGCTTAATTATTCAGCCAAAAAGTATTTACCGGTTGCCTACAACGGGCATGGGGTGCAGTTGGGTGTTATGTGTTATAAGAGACAGAAGAAGACTCAAACACATCCCTGCTCTATAAGTGCTTACAATCCACTATGAGAGATAAGTCTACATTTTTGAAAACCATAGTTCAAAGAAGAAAGTAGTAAGTGTTGTTATAGAGGCATAGATACGATTCTGTGTATCCTACATGTTTTATGTGTCTTCTGCATATGTTTAGATAAGGGAATGATTTCTTCCAGTTCAGAACACCTTGAAAAATCAGGAAGGAGATCAGATTTGAAACTGGCCATAAAAGATGGTAGGTTTTCTTTCCTTTTGCTCATTAATTTATTGTACTTATTATAAAGAAATAAATATAAGTAGACAATACAGATGAGCAAAACGGATCAAATACAAACCTAAGCCACCCCACAGAAAGAATCAGTAGTAACAGCTTTTCCTCTGTGTATTTAGGACGTTGTTTTACAAAATTTGCATCATCCACTGCATGACATTTATAACGTGCTTTCCTCATTTAACACTTTATCATGCACATCTCCACATCTGCTTGTCAGTTAATGCATGGGGATGTTTTTACTGGGTAATGACTGGGAGAAAAATGCCTGAATCTAAGCTGTAGGATTTGCGAGAACAAAGAACAGAGAGAAAGTGCCATGGGCCGTGCTGCAGGCTCCACCCTCAGTGAGGGTTGTTCCTGCTGAGTGCACAATTTCGACTTGGTAATTTCTCTTCTTGGCATCAGATGATGCTGGCTACACTTCAAGAGCACACCAAAGCATGTAACCTTTCCGTTCCGATGAATAACCTGGTCTATGGAATCAGCCTGAGTGCCGCTGAGATGCATGGAGAAACAAGTCATCAACATGTTAACATTTCTCCACCTGATGGAGCAGAGCTGTGGTCACCGCCGGGAGTGTCCCTGCCTTTTGATTTGTTGCCAGCTGGAGCAAACGTGGCATGTGGGCTGATGTATTTTTATTCGGAAAAGCACTGCCAATTAGATGGTAAAGGCCTACAATTTTTGTGAATGTTTATAATCTAAGTGGGTGTGCTCAGGGTGCAGCCCAGAAGCCTAATGTTCCACTGGAAAACAGACAAACAGAGGGCAAAGGTGCATGGGTTGGTTGTTTTTCTCTGAAACAGAATAATTTTTCAAATGCCCCACATTCGTGTCTTGGTTTGTGAATGTGAAGGGCAATTCAGATTGTCTGACCTTTAAGGCAAGAAGTTAGTGTCTGCCACTATGATGGTGTTTCAGGGAAGCAAGAGTAGTAAAGTAACATGCAGTATGACATTACCATGACTTCTGGAATCTACTCATACCCTACGATGGAGGCTATTAGCACCTTAAAACTCTATGTCCTGTGGCCAGGTTTGAGGTACTCAGTGAGTTCTACCCATGGCTCTGTTGTTCATCTACTTAC
>NW_007728802.1:175478-193268 GCF_000696425.1 Galeopterus variegatus | reverse complement strand
TGTGGCCAGGTTTGAGGTACTCAGTGAGTTCTACCCATGGCTCTGTTGTTCATCTACTTACACACACATGTGCACACACACAGAGACACATGTGCGCACACACAGAGACACATGTGCGCACACACAGAGACACATGTGCCAGAGGCAAAGTAAACTTCCACTACAGACAGACGTAAGGGCCATTAAAATCTGCCTTATTCCTGGGAGAAGGCAGGGAGAATGTGGCACCAGGCCAAACCTCATCCAGCTACAGGAAGAACATTGCACGAAGAATCGAGAAGGCCGGATTGAACCAAACAAAGCAATGGTGTGTCCATGGGGAGGATTCGGTGTGACTGTCCTGAGAGTTCATAATGCCAGGATTGATGTTCCCACAGTGAAAGAGCCCTTCCTGAGGTCCCTTTGATTTACACAGTGCAGATTTCACAGGCACAGATAACCTAAGCAAAAGCTCCTGCCCTCTCCCCTCATGACTACTGGAAGAGAGGAGGGTTTCTCTTACGTCCCCCTTAGGGTGTCCACCAGCAGTTGCTCCTGTGCATTGTGCTCTCTGCCCACTGTTCCCAGTCGCCCCCTGTCCCTCTGCTCCCTGGGCTGCCTGTCATGGCTGGAGCCCCTGGAGAGATGTTCCTCCCTCCACAGA
Source organism: Galeopterus variegatus (assembly GCF_000696425.1). NCBI lineage: Eukaryota > Metazoa > Chordata > Mammalia > Dermoptera > Cynocephalidae > Galeopterus > Galeopterus variegatus. The sequence continues at coordinate 192,625 of NW_007728802.1, read as the reverse complement.
GACACCACGGCAGGGACGAGGGCAGGCCCACTTTCCTCCACGGCCCTGTGCTTTCTTCTCCACACCCCACCAACATACGGCCTCGTTGCTGGCCAGCTAAAGAAAAATACACTTTAGGAGACCAAAGTTAGAGCTTTGCATCAATAGGACTTCTCTCCCAGTTCAAGAAAGTAACTTCTTCACAGGTGACCTGGTTCCTGCCCTTGCTCCCTTGTCCTCTGGCCCCATCACCTCCCTAAAAGAATAAGCCCAACTTCTAGCCACTGCTGGATATTGTCTAATCTTGCTTTGGGGTGTTCAACCCCTTTCCATAGAGTTTGGTTTATTCAGGAAATCAGCCCTCTCCCCTCAGCTGTAAAGGCCTGAGTTACTCAGCTCGTGATGACACACTTTGGGGGCTCCAGCAGTGAGGGTAGGACTGCCCTATTTAGCAAATAAAAATACAGGACACCCAGTTAAATTTGAGTTCAGACAAACAATGAATAATTTTAGCATAAGTATATCCTACACAATATTTGGGACATATTTAAAAATTATTTGTTCCTCATCCAAAATTAAAATTTAACTGGGTGTCCTGCATTTTGTCGAGCAGTGATAAGTGGTAGTTTTTGGCACCATCGAACACCACAGAACAGTTCAGGAGGGGTGGGGAATGTCAGTTCCAGACCCCTTCAGGACCTCTCTCAGCAGGTGGGTAGTGGATTGAATTATGTGCCCCCAAAATTCATTGAAGCTTGAATTGTGTCTCCAAAGTTTTATGTATTAGAAACTTAGCCCCCACTGTGACTGTTAATAGGGCGGGAAATCCTATTACAGTAATTGAAACGTGGAGACTTGAAGAGGTGACTGGATTGTAGGACCCTGCAGTAGTGAGTAGATTAAAAATGGTGGTCAGGGGCGTGGCTCTGAGGGCTTTAAAAGAAGAGGAGAGTCTGTCNTTACAGTAATTGAAACGTGGAGACTTGAAGAGGTGACTGGATTGTAGGACCCTGCAGTAGTGAGTAGATTAAAAATGGTGGTCAGGGGCGTGGCTCTGAGGGCTTTAAAAGAAGAGGAGAGTCTGTCTTACACTTTCTGCTTCCCCTATCTTGCAAAGTGAGACCCCTGGGCCACTTTCGCTGTCCTCACATGCACTTTGGACTTCTCAGTCTCAGAAACTGTAAGCAATAAATTTCATTTTCTTTATAAATTACCCAGTTCTGGGTATTTTGCTATAAGCAACATAAACAGACTGAAACAAGGGGCTACAGGAGCTAAGATTGCTCCAGTTTCAAGTGGGTAACCTCTTTTTCTCCCTCCCTCTCTTCCTCAAAGATGGGATGGTATGATCTTCTAACTTATAAAGAAGGGAAATCATTTACAGACTAGCCCAAAACATGCCCATCCTGCCTCACCTGCAGTAGAGTCAGCCCCACTCAGTTTCTTCAGAGGGGGTGGCTCCTTTGTCCCCACTATCCTGCTTCCCACACTTACTCCCAGTTGTGCTCTTCAGACCTGCAGGGTCTGAATGTTCATGTCCCCACCCAAATCCATATGTTGAAATCCTAACCCTCAAGGCGATAGTATTAGGTGGTGGGGTCTCTGGGACATGATTAGGTCATGAGGGTGGAGGCCCCATGAATGGGATTAGTGCCCTTACAAAAGGGACTCCAGAGAGCTCTCTCTTNTCCTGCTTCCCACACTTACTCCCAGTTGTGCTCTTCAGACCTGCAGGGTCTGAATGTTCATTTCCCCACCCAAATCCATACGTTGAAATCCTAACCCTCAAGGCGATAGTATTAGGTGGTGGGGTCTCTGGGACATGATTAGGTCATGAGAGTGGAGGCCCCATGAATGGGATTAGTGCCCTTACAAAAGGGACTCCAGAGAGCTCTCTCTTTCCACCATGTGAGGACAAAAGGAGTCAGCAACCTGGAAGAGGGCCCTCACCAGAACTGCCCATGCTGGCACCCTGACCTTGGACTTCCAGCCCCCAGAACTGTGAGATATAACTGTCTGTTGCCTATAAGCCATCCAGCCTGTGGTATTTTGCCCGAGCAGACTAAGACAAGGCCCTTTGGTTGCTTCATGTATTCTGACCAACTCCTTCCTCCCAAGGGCTTGTGAGAAGAGAGTGAGTTGGATCTTTCCAGGTCCATGTATTTGTAAGTGAATGCTCATCATTGTCAAGAGTGCAGGCTCTGAGGTGTGAATTGTGCAGATCCATGTGGATGCGAATTGTGGCTTTGCTCTTGACTAGCCCTGTGAATTTGGACAAATCATTTAACCTGTGTGTGTGTTAGGTTCCTTATCTGCAAAAAGGGGTGGGGGCAAATAATATTATCTGCCTCCTAGGGTTGTTGTGAGAATTATAACACACATAAAATTCTGAGGTGTTCCTAGCATTTAGTAAGTACTTAATCAATATTAACCTTTATTATCATTTTTAAAGTTTTTCTTGTTTTTACTTAATTGGGAGGCTCTTGAACAGATTTGGGAATAAATTTCAGAATTTTTAGACCATGAATAGTCTTGGTTGTTCTCAAAATTTAGTCCTCTGTACAGAAACTCTTCTATTCTTTATTTCTAGCCATTTTTTTCCTACCATCATCCAATGACGAGTGGATAGAAGTTAGAAATGAAGTCCTTACTCTGGATCTAAACTCAAATTAATTTCTACTTTAGTTTCCTTGCCAAATCCTGTCGCTGAAGGGACCAGCTGACATTGCAGGATTCGAGAGCTGTAATTAGGATAGAAAGTGTGGCAGGAAACAGGCACCATGGGAAGAAGCAGGCAGAGGAGTGGCCGGGTCCGTGGGCTTCCTGTGCCTCCCAAGAGCACACCTCTGTCTCCATGGTGCCCAGCGGGGGGATGCAGATGAACACCCGTGAGCAGTGGCATCACAGGAGTTGCTGCTGCCCTCTTGGTTGTTAGCATTTGAGGTGTTACTGAAACACGGGCTGTGACATCTACTCCAAAGTTTTGCCAGATCCCATAAACCACCAAATCTTCCTCCTTCATTTTTATGGGAAATTTTGCTGAATGTTTTTCCTCTGCCCTCATGTCTGGACACAGCTCAGTCTTGAGTCAAGAAAATGATCTCTCCGTGATGACTAAGAGTCCCGAAAACATTGTATTAAAATTCAATCAGGGTATCACATATTATCCCACGAGCCAGAATAAATACGGGAGCCAGACTGGCCTTTTGGGGCTGTTTTATTCCAAACAACCCAAGGGGAATTTGAGTTAGGTACAGGGCTGCAAGCCTGAACAGGTTTTTAATGCTCACCAGAATCTGCCAACCACTAAGTGGTTTGTAAAAGTCTTACTAAAAGTTATCATTTTCATACAAAATGCAAGATACTGAAAAATGTGCAAGGTAAGTTTTCAATATAGAATGGCACAGAGGTTACAAGAATTGCCTCTGAAGGCGACTTCCTGGGTTCAGATCCTGGCTCTGCTTGTTATCTGTCGTGACCTTGGACAAGTTACCTAACCTTGCCCTGCTGTTTTCTTCATCCTTCAAACAGGGATGATAGTAGCTACCTGCTAGGCTCATAGAAGAAGAAAAGGAAGTTAAAGCCCTTAGACCTGCACTTGGCTCATAGTAACCCCTCAGTAATGTGAGCTATGAATGTAATTTTAATTTTAAAGCATGTAGTCATCTGCCTATTTAAAATCATAAGCATACTATATTTAAGTGCTCAAGAAATAATACATTTTCAAACACCTTTTTAATCACAAAATTAATATATGATCAATACAAAATTTACAACAGTGGTTCCATTTTTTTCATATACATAGACCTATCATAAAGAAATAATTTTTTAAAATATAGACTTAGTCGGGCTGAGTGCGCCCAAGGCCACGGGTTCGGATCCTATATAGGGATGGCTGAATTTTAATTTTAAAGCATGTAGTCATCTGCCTATTTAAAATCATAAGCATACTATATTTAAGTGCTCAAGAAATAATACATTTTCAAACACCTTTTTAATCACAAAATTAATATATGATCAATACAAAATTTACAACAGTGGTTCCATTTTTTTCATATACATAGACCTATCATAAAGAAATAATTTTTTAAAATATAGACTTAGTCGGGCTGAGTGCGCCCAAGGCCACGGGTTCGGATCCTATATAGGGATGGCTGGTGCGCTCACTGGTTGAGCGCAGTGCGGACGACACCAAGCCAAGGGTTGCGATCCCCTTACCGGTCACAAAAAAATATATATCTATATATATACCTATATATAGATATATATATAGACTTAGTAAAAGTACTCTATCAAGGTAATAATACCATGAGATTTTCTTTTCCACCCTGTGATAAGGAGAAAAAGGAAGTTGATTCTCAGCTGTACTTAAATCTAGAAAGGTCTAGTAGGTTTCTCTCCATGTAAGCCTCAAATCTCCTTTAATACTCCCCAGCTGTGGGCATGGATATGGGAGGCCTACCAGCTTACATCAGGGCTTTGTCTGTCTGCATTCTGCCTTTCCATCCTTTACTTAAAAACCAGAGACATTTGCATGAAACTGCGTCTCTCCCCTTCCCATTCTAGTCTTTAGCCTACGACTTCAATTTACCATTTCTAGAACACTCATGTATTTATAACTGCAGCCCAGACTTTCCAAGCCACAGACCATCTTCAACTTAATATATCCTTTTGGATGCCCCAAAGAAGCCTATCTAAACTGAACTAAAATGGAACTTACCCTCTTTCTACAACTGAACTTATCTTTCTTCCGAAACCTGATCCTTTTCCAGGGATTTCTATTTCACTGAATGGCCCCACAATCCCATTGTCCAAGTGATAAACTTCAGCCCAACCTTGATACCATCCAACCCTTCACCAAGTCTTATTGGTTTTACCTCTTAAGTTGCTATTGACTCACTTCCTTCTGCGTCCATCTACTCCAGTCCTCACCACGAGCACTCAAGTTCAAACCACCCACGTCACTCATGGACACCACAGCCTTCCAGCCAGGTGCCCTGCACCCACTCTGGGGCCACCCTCTACTCCATTCTCCACACTGAAATCAGAGTAATCTTTTCAAATCTAATTAAGTCATCATCCCCCTGCTTAAAATACTCAAATGAGTTTTCATTGTTCTTAAAATAAAGATAACTTCTTGACTTCTTAATTCAGCCTATGAGAATCTGAGTGGTCTGGCCCCTCCCTTCCGTTCTGTTTCATCTTACAATTCTGTTCCACTTGGTCTCTCCTCTTCCGCCCCTCAGACCTTCTTTCTGACCCTTATCTTTTTCACGCTCCCTCCCACCACAGGGTCTCTGCACATGTTGCCTTGAATGATCTTCCTCCCTTCTCAGCCTAGTCAGTGCTGACTTTTTCTTCTCAACTCAAGCATCACTTCTGCAGGAAAGACTTTCTTAACCTCCCTGATGTGGTCAACTTCTTCTAGGATAGGATATCACAACACTGAGTGCTTCTCCTTACAGTTCCTATCAATGCCTTCATTCAATGTGTATTTATTGAGCACCTACCCTGTGTCAGGTTCTGTTCTAGTACAGAGGATACGTCATTAAACAGAACAGCACAGTCTCTCCTAGGATGGGAAACAGACAAAAAACAAAACATAAATATAAATGTTGGAGGGTGATAAGTACTCAAAACAAACAAAGCAGGGAAGTGGGAATACAGATGGGGGAAGTCAGGTTTACAATTTCTCACCTGCGTGGGTGGTTGATTAGTAGTTGTATTCTCAATAGACTGTAGGCTCCAAGAGGACTGGGTTTGCTTGCTACGTATTTATCTTCAGCATCTGGCACAGTGCTGTCTGTCTAAGATACTCGATAAGGATGATTGACTAATTCTCATTCTAATAAAAACAATTTGTACAGAATAGAACATAAAACTATTGGATGGTCTCATGTGAGTAGATGTCAATAATTTTTTAAAGTAGGATTTGAAAATAAATAGCATGTTTAGTCTTACTTCAAAGCAATTTAACTTTTTTTTTTTTTTTTTTTTGTCCTTTTTGAGACCGGCCGCACCACGCTCAGCCAGTGAGCACTGTGAGTGCACCAGTCATCCCTATATAGGATCCGAGCCTGCGGTGGGAGCGCTGCTGCGCTCCCAGCGCCGCACTCTCCCGGGTGCACCACGGGCTTGGCCCGCAATTTAACTTTTAAATTCCTCTGTTTGTATGTAACACAGAGATCTTGGAAATTTTCAGACACAATATGTTGAGTCCCCTTCATTCTTAGATGAAAAGCAAATCCTGAAAACATCCAGTGCTTTCTTAATTTTTATGCTGGTAAATGATTTTCAAGTTAAAAGTCAAAGAAGCAATTAAACTAGCAAACTCTGCAGTGACTGAATAAGCCAGTTAAAACATGGACCTGCTTTACAAGTGAGTCTGTACCTTTTGGAAAGAACGTAACTTTCCCCAAAGGATGGACATGGCTCTAAAGCCCATATGCTTTAGCTTAATCTTTTTAGCTATTTCCAGGAAGCAAGAATAGCTATGGTTTCAGAGATTTATTTTTCTTCTCTACAGAGACAGTCAGCATTTTTGAAGCACAGAGGGTTTTTCTGCTAAGCATTTCTGGGTAAGCCAAAGCACCACTATGGTATTTCTGCTCCAGTTTCTAATTAAATGAATGCTTTAAAAAACTAGAATAAGGCAATGACAACAGGATGGGGAGAAAAAAATGAATGCAAACAGGAGTTTTTTAAAGTACATTTCAAAAGCACTATATTCATCTGCAATAAATATTTTAAATCATTTTGTGAGTTTGCCCTATATAGCATTCAGACTATCTCTTGGCTTTCACATTTTCTAAACAAATTCTTGAAAAAGAGTTATTTTGTAGGAATTCCTCCAGAAAATAGAGGGAGAAGTTCCAACAGAGCAGAACATTGTGCTGAAAGCAGAATTCTAGTGGGATGGAGAAGGGTGGGTGCAGGGCAAGGACACACAAATTCACGGCCATTTGGTGAGAAATGCAAAGTAAGCAAAAGCACAATGAGTTGGCTTTGGACATTTTTCCAAGAGCAGATCATCCCCGGCCAGGTAGTGGAGCCGGTTGACTCATAGAGCTCTACTGACATCTAGTGCACAAAAACATGATGATCTTATATATACGAAAAAGCAGAGTTTTTATGTATCAGTACAGGTCAAAGGAAACCATAGAAATTAAAATCCTTCAGTGGAGAACTTACTCGTATGTATCAGTACAGGTCAAAGGAAACCATAGAAATTAAAATCCTTCAGTGGAGAACTTACTTATATAATGTCTCATTTGGTCCCCTCAATAATAACACTGTGAGTAAAGCAGAGAAATTATTGATCTCATTTCACAGATGGGGAAACTGAGGCTTAGAGAAAGAAGTTTAGTGGCTTTCCCAAGATGACACACACCTAGTGAAGACCAAACCAGGACAAAAACACGACTTCTTTCATCTTCAATCTCACTCTCCTGCAAATCTCCTCTCATGGGAGAAGGGAAGGAGAGAGGGGCATGTTCTTATCTCCATCCCATGGAAATTAGCATTGCATGAACTCGCGGGGTTTGCGATGCCCTGGCCACTGAAGCCACGTATTAGAAAAATGCAGCTCCCTAGTAAAAATGGTAGCTGAAAGTAACACAAAATAGAAAGGCTCCAAGCTAGGCAGAAATTGTAAAGTCCCAAATTCTCTTTTTCCCCCTTTTTAAACAAATAAAGAACACACACACACACACACACAAGCACATACACATACATACACATACACACATGTACGGGTATGTATGTATATCTCAGAAAACAAACATCCAAAAAGATGTCTTAGGGTTTTTCTCTCAGTCTATTTTATACTGGTGACAGATACCAAGCACCTGACTTTAAGGCTGTCCATTCAACAGCAAACACACACACATACACAAACACACACATACACAAACACACACATACACAAACACACACACACACAAACAAGCCAGGAGGCCAACTAAAAAGAAATAAATAGTAAAGAAATTACAAGAAGAACTGCAGAAAGTCAGCCATCTTCTTGTCTAAGGAGTGGCGATAAACTTGTGGGAGAGAACATTTGCTTTCACTTGGATTTCAAAAAGGATTTATTTGATTTACTTTGGGATAACCACAGTCTCAATTCAGAGTTCTGACCTGACTTCAACCTTTCTAAACGGCTTTTTTAAATGTTAAGGTTTCATAGTTAAAGTACAATAAAGTCACCTTACTTTGAATAAAGTTTGACAATAACTACACACTAAAAGTGAATTTATATGAACAGGACAAAATATTTGGGGAAACTTTCCTTATTCATCTAGGGGAATATTGATTTGTTTAACGAATTTTATAAGAGCTTTCTTACTGTTGCAAGTGTCATTACCTAGACTCTCATATATTTTAGAAAACATAATCTTAACTCCTTTAACTTTAACTTAAAGAGCAGGCAAAGAGAACAGACATTTGCTGTTCATCTGACCTTTAATCAGCATTAAACTCTCTGAAGCAAAATTAAAGATATTTATAAAAGCTCATCCAAAAACATGAACACTTTGTGTCATGTTGGTTAGAAAAAATGTCCAAAAGAACACTCCAGAAAATTTTAAATGAGATTGGGGGTAAAAAGTGTTTAGAACTTAAGGATTTTCCCAGAAAGTTAGTTTTAATATTTGACCCATTAAGACATATTTTTATTAGAATCCTAAAAGCAAGAAAAGACTTTAATACAGGAAAATGACAGTTATTTGCTGAAACAGTATAATTATTTGCTCGACCAGAAAATTGCTGTAATTTACTTAAACTCCAATTCAGCTCAGGATTTCATTTTCCTAACTGTTTCATATCTTTTGACATAGAAAATGAATATATTGGAAGCTGTTGAGAGATTTATTAGGACATCTTTATCTAAGCTATTGAAAATTGGTTATCTATAAATTTTGTGTATTCTTAGTATTTATGCTTTGTGCCTATAAAAGTTCTAGCACAACAGGCAAAGGAATGGTTTGATGATTGCTGTGCTAATTGCATTGACATAGAATCCAACCCAGGTCATTCTAGCTTAAACAGTCACCTGGTTTGGTTGCTGATTACTTTGACTAAATTAATTTAATCGTGTAGTTCCCCTCAAAGGTGTTAAAATCTAGTCAAAAAGTCAGAAATAGAAACAAGGTAGAAGTTATGAAAATCTGGCATGATTATCAGTCTCAATAAACAAATGAGAGTGGAAATGGTCAAGAAACTGCATATAACAGGAGTTGCAAATTTAAATGCCCACAGCAGACAGAGAAGTGATAAGGAAGTGTGGTGACAGCTGAGGAGTGACCAGCGGTGAAATGGTCAAGAAACTGCATATAACAGGAGTTGCAAATTTAAATGCCCACAGCAGACAGAGAGGTGATAAGGAAGTGTGGTGACAGCCGAGGAGTGACCAGTGGTATCAAAGAAGGTGGCAAACTAGACAGCACATGCCCTGTCCTAAGACGCAGCACCTACTACCCACCTCCAGCCAATTATGTGAGATAGAAATGTGGGGAGAAATCAGGAACGTGGAGTTTTCATCAAAATCCCCAACTTTTAAAGTATTGTCTATTAATTCAACCTTCTAAAAACTCAGAGAGGGCCAAACCAAGAATGTCTGTAGGCTGCGTTGAATTCATGATTCACCAGTTTCTGAGATATGACAAAGAACATCTGGGCTGCATCAATTTTGCATTTTCTCAGTGTGTATGCATGTGCGTGCTTATGTGCATGTGTGTACAGACACAGATTTACATATTTTAGCTCTATCTGCGTATACAAAGATGAGTCAAATCAACTCGTGAAAACAACAGCCAAAAAAACCATCAGTCTGCTTGATTGATCTACAACTATGCGATAGACACTGCTGGGCTCCTGAAGCACTGGTGAGGCTAACAGTGTCCACCCTCCCCTCCTTACCCTTCTTGAGCACTCTCCCCCCATCTCCCATCTTTGCTGTGCTTTTTCATCCAACAGGCAGTATCTGCAGCTCTTCCTGGAGGACTGCCTTAGACCAACTGGAGCCACTTTGCTGACAGGTGCAAAGAGCCAAAGGTACATCCCCTAGGGCAGGCAGCCCCTAACTAATGACTTTCAGGCATGGGAGTATGAAAGTCTGGCTCCCCTTCCTTGGATTGGGGTGACTTTGAGGTATAACTTACACTCCAGAGCTCCCCTGCAGGATTAGGCTGACACCCCTTTTTCCAGGACTTTGTCTCCACTGACCCCTTGTGTGGCTTCTTCCTCTTCCCCTTTCTGCTTCCCCCCACTACCTTTTTGATCCCTCCTGGGGACACCTTTCTAATAAATCACTAGCACACAATTCCCTGTCTCAGAATTTTGTTGAATCCAACCTAAGACCGTTAACCTCCTCTGTGTCTCAATTTCCTCTTCCTTAACATGAAGATAATAATATTACCTGCCTCGTAGGATTGTTGTGATGATTAAATAAATGAGTTAGTATATATAAAGAGCTTAGAACAATCCCTGGCAATCACTATAGAAATATTGGCTGAAATTATTCTCTCATGATATAAGATGATATAAATAAAAATGAAACTATCCTGTCTTTCAGCCAAGTTCTGTTTTCTGATGGAAGTACATATTGACTTAAATTTTGGAGATGTGTATATATTATACAGTTCAATATATCTTTTTCTTATCCAAGATTATTCACACATGACATGCCTCTAGGATGAAGCAGGACCCCATAACAAACCAAAAATATGTTGTTCAGTCACCATCTGGATTGACTTAATATAGTGAAACGCAAAAACAATACCATAAAATACATTTTATTGTATTTTTTCAAAATAACTCAATTATAGATGCATATAGTAGGAACAGATTGTGGTTATTTGGTTGGGGTGAACATAAGTTTTTAAATTATTGCTTTCATTTTGGGCCCCAAAGGAGGTGATAGAGAATAGTTAGATATGAATTCCTTTAGAATTTTCCCTTGGGAGAATATAGCAATAATACTTATTCCATCGTAACTAAAACTTAACGTCAATATGGCTCCCCCAACTGGATCAACATGGCAAATGACAGAGTGGCAGCAGATGACTTGGTGACATGAGATCAAAACACGAAGGGGGCAGAAAGTACTTAAAGTCAAGTTTTCTTGACCAAAATTTTTGCAAGGTTTAGGTATTTCTTATGATAATGTCTCAGAATTCAGAAAAAGGTGGTAGAGAGTTTATCATCTTATATAAAGTTCTGCTCCTGGCTGGAACTTTAACTCTAACAGTCAGATAGGGTCCACCCCACCCCAGGTATCTGTATTAAATAATTCCTAGAGAGGACCTTCACGGAAAATTAGTTAAGAATGTCAACATCCATTTTAAAGCATCAATATCATATAAAGTTTGTCATACATTAATTTGGGCATCAATAATCATTATTTATTTAAGCATTAATTTACACAAAATCTCATTTTAAAAGGGGTGTAATACAACATTATTAAAATGTAAAGAAATGGAGAAAAATTAGTAAGAGACAATTAAGGTCAGGAAAATATCTGAAATCAGGGGCAAGGTGAGTACATTAAAATATAATGCTGCTGCTGGAAATGGGTAACAAAATTGGTTGTCATACATTAATTTGGGCATCAATAATCATTATTTATTTAAGCATTAATTTACACAAAATTTCATTTTAAAAGGGGTGTAATACAACATTATTAAAATGTAAAGAAATGGAGAAAAATTACTAAGAGAAAATTAAGGTCAGGAAAATATCTGAAATCAGGGGCAAGGTGAGTACATTAAAATATAATGCTGCTGCTGGAAATGGGTAACAAAATTGGTTCGAAGCTTCCTAGTAGCCAAAGCAAAGAGAGAAATATCTTGACATATAAGATTCACAGAATCCAATAACCATAAAAACAGACCAATTTTTCAGTGGCAAACCAGTCTTTCTTGGTATTAAAACCTAATAAGAATTTCTTCTATAATTCTTCATAAAGGAACACTGGTCAAAGACATCTATATCCATTAAAAACTTCTTCATCTGCTCAGTAACAATGTTCTTTCCTTTTTCTAAACCCTTAACATGTCCCTTTAGTTTTTTATTCCAAAACATTTATGAATACGTACTATGTACCTGGAATTTGTGTGAGATACTGGAAAATACAATGGTAAGCAGAACAGACCCAATCTTGCCATTATGGAGTTTATAGCCCGGTGAGCCAGTGAGAGATGAATTTCCTTTTAATTTATATGTATAATATTTATATGATTTACAAAGAAAAAGAAATACATGTATATGCAGGTATGTATATAATTACTCCATATGTATTGTATATATCTCTACAATATAGTATATAAATACATATCATTACAATCTGTGACCAGTGCTATAAAGTAAAACTACAAGTTGCTATAAAAACAAGTGGCTTGATCTACCCTGCGAGGTCAGAGAAGGCGTCCCTGAGGAAATGAAGTTTGCACTTGGAACTGAAGGAGGAATAAGTACTATCTCATTTAATACTACGTCGTGCTTAATTTTTTCTATTGTTTAAGGGGAAGGGAATCTGGTCTTGTTTTCCAAATTTCTCTTGCAGATGCTGAGCTCCTATAGGTGTAGATATTTGCCCCCTCTGTACCCCCATCCTTCCTCAGCCACATCAGGGATGTTGTAGTATCCGATAAACCCTCGATTCAGTCAACTGCATTGAATGAGAGCAGAATGCAGTTTACACCACCACCTCTAAAAATGCTCAGCCAGAAAATATAGCTCCCTTTAGCCTCAACTCTTAGTACTTTGAACTAACAAATGTTTTAATTGACAGGAAACTCAAATACATCTTGCAGACACTTTATTTTTATTACAACTTTTGGGAGAGATTGGAGTTCCCCTGGAGAGAAATCTAAACTGGAGAGCTGGAAAAGCCCCTGCTTTGTTACAAACTGGGAATTTCTCTTCACATGCTGTTTTTCTTCTGCTCACGGTAACTGATATTTCAATATTCCCTGTGCAGCAGAGGACCCAAGCAGCACCTGCAGACCTGTTCTCTTGTTCCTGCCATAACAAATTGTTAGTTATTCACAAATACCACCAAATGGTTTTAACACGCTGCTGAGGTCACTGAGCCAGTCTCAATTTCTCTCCTCCTCCTCTCTCCTCTTCTTCCTCCTTCCTCTCTTCCCTTCCTGCCTTCTCTTTTCTTTCCTCTAACACTCACGCTCTCTTTCCCTGTCTACCCCTGCTGGCTCCCCCATCTCAGGATGTGAAAATGCTAAAACCTGATGATCAGATGCTGCAGAGTGACTCGAAGCCTCTCCAGGACAGTGATTATGTGCCTGGTGACTTGACCCTCAGTCTCTCCACACTCTGGACGGTTTGTTGCTCTTCCTGCTGGAGTTGTAGGAGATGGGGCTGGGCCTTGGAGGGTATCCACATGTTTTGGGGGGTGGGGACCATCAAGGTATGAGGCAAGGAAAGAAGGGCTGACAAAATGAAAGGGAACTGGTGTCCCTACCTTACATGGAGGAGGAGCAACCAGCAAAGGATATAAATAATGAAGCGCATGGGAGTGGGTGGAGAGCAGGGCTGCAACCCCCAGGGAAGGCCCTCAACTGTGAGTGGGCAGGCAGAGTTAGGGGGGTCAGGAGACACAATTATAGACATTCCCAGAGCTCAGGACATGAGGGAGAGAGCTTAGTCCTGGGCTGAGTCTGGAAGGGAGGAGTTACTACTGAGGGCCCTTTGCCTGTCCAGACATTTTGTTAATAGCAAAGTGATAACAGAGTGTGGGGATTAACCGTGGAACTCTAGATTCAGATGACCCTGCTTCTAAAGCTACATGACCTTGAGCAAGTGACTGACCTCCTTGATGCCTCGTTGTCTAATCTGTAAAGTGGGGAGAATAACACAAGAGTTGTAGTTGTACAACAAACAGCAGCTTTCATATTTCTTCTACTATTACTGTTATAAAAGTGTGTAACACACAGTAGATACCAAAACCTTTTTTGTTGTTGTTGATAGTTGAAGAGATATATATGCCAGGTATGAATAATCAGGAAAGTTTTCCCTGTAGGACAAAGTACAGCCAATCTGCACAGACTTGTAACAAGTTCTTTCACAAATACAAACATTGGCTAGACATTAAAGAGCTCACTCTAGCTTTGACAGTCCCCATGTGGCCAGAGAGCACTGTCCTGTGCTTATTTTCCTGGATGTCCCCCTATCACACAATCAGTTTGCTTCATTCTTTGCGAGTTACAACCTGCCAATGGAAACATCAGCTTCCTCTTTCCTCAGGCCAGAAAGATATGCAATGGAAAGGAAAACAGGCCTTTTGAGCTGCACTTAGATGCAACCTTGATTTTGGGCAGCCAGGAGCCCAGAGACTGGACCTCTGTGTTGATGGTCTCCGGGCAAAAAATATGGCTATGTGTGATTTGCACTCTTTACGACCCTGACAATGTTATTGTTAGGACCACCCATGCCAATTTAGATGACTAAAGCAAATGAGAAAAAGCCTTAAATAAACCAAACAGAGATGTCAAAATATTAGGATGGTTAGATCCCATCTGGAATATGATGTTGAATTTTGGACACCATATTTTAAAAGAATACCCTAAAGTTGTGTCCTCAAGGATAGCAACAAGATGAGAAAGATAATGATAATTTATGGAACACAGCACATAGATGTGTCGGATACTAAATAAAGAGCTAGAAAACACATTACAAGCATCATTCTGTGGAATGTTCACCACAACCCCATAAGAGAGCTAATGCAGTCCCCATGTGACAGATGAAAACACAAATCCTAGAGAACTACAGGTAATTTTTTTTTAAGTCAGAGATAAAAAGCTATGAAGGTGGTCAAAACCCCAGGTCTGTATCACTCCAAAGTCTCTCCTCTTTACAATTACAAAGATTTGGACCATGATTTTTCAGGAAGTTAGAAGCACTTGAAAATGGTTGAGATGGAGAAAATTTAACCTAAACCAGACACGGTATTTGTCTTCATTGTAAAAAACAAACATTTTTTTTTTCTATTTAGAGACAGACTTTGCTTCTAGGATGAAAGTTTCTTGTAAGCCAGTTGACTTATAAGTAGGAATTGGTTAAGAGCCAGAGCTGACTCACAGAGGGATGTGCAGACCTGGACAAGTTCTGACAATCCCAACACCTGCAAGCAGGTGCCCAGGGTCTTCTGACAAGGATGTGGTAGAGAGACTCCTTACATCAGGTGATGGCCAGACTATTATTTCTAAGATCCCTTCAATGCTGGGCCTGTGTTCTTGCACCGAGTCCATTAGTCCTGACCCACACACGACAGGCCAGTGCTTGCATGGAGCTAAATGAAGACTCTTCTAATCTCAAATGATGGAAAGCCAAACTCAAATGAGCTTAAACAAAAATAATAAAAAGTGGAAATAGATAAACCTTCGGGAACATATTGGCTCAAGCAATTGACGAGTCCAGATGGATGTGGCTAGAAATACCACTATGAGATGCCGCTGGATGTAGAGGCATAAATCAGGATCTGATTTCCTTCTTTTCATCTCTCAGCTCCACTCCATCTCTGTGACTGACTCTCAAACAGGCCATCCCCTTATAATGGCTTATAATGGTGAGGTGGCTGCCAGCATTTCTGGGGGACTTCATTCTTCCAGGTTCAAAGTAAGCAGGACAAACCGTAACAAGAAGAAGCTGAGCTGAGTGGATTTGTCCCATCATCCCCAATGAATCCTGTGATTCACTTTCATAAACTGGTGTAGGTTGTGCATATACCTGGAACCAATTACTCTGTCCAGAGACATGGGATGTGCTGATTGGCCTGGGCCAGGACACATACAAAATGCCCTGGAGCCCACCCAGACCATGTAGACACATGGACAGAAGTAGGGGGTCATTTTATTCATTGTACATACTACCCAAAGTGATATACAAATTCAATGCAATCCCCATCAAAATTCCAATGACATTTTTCTCAGAAATGGAAAGAACTATCCAGACATTTATATGGAATAACAAAAGACCATGCATAGCCAAAGCAATGCTGAGCAAAAAAAATAAAGCTGGAGGCATAAATTATATTAAGTGAAACAAGTCAGGCACAGAAAGAGAAATATCACATGTTCTCACTTATTTGTGGGAGCTAAAAATAAATAAATAAATACACACAAAAAAATGGGGGGGCAATTATATTAAGTGAAACAAGTCAGGCACAGAAAGAGAAATATCACATGTTCTCACTTATTTGTGGGAGCTAAAAATAAATAAATAAATACACACAAAAAAATGGGGGGGCAATTATATTAAGTGAAACAAGTCAGGCACAGAAAGAGAAATATCACATGTTCTCACTTATTTGTGGGAGCTAAAAATAAATAAATAAATACACACAAAAAAATGGGGGGGCAATTATATTAAGTGAAACAAGTCAGGCACAGAAAGAGAAATATCACATGTTCTCACTTATTTGTGGGAGCTAAAAATAAATAAATAAATACACACAAAAAAATGGGGGGGCAATTATATTAAGTGAAACAAGTCAGGCACAGAAAGAGAAATATCACATGTTCTCACTTATTTGTGGGAGCTAAAAATAAATAAATAAATACACACAAAAAAATGGGGGGGCAATTATATTAAGTGAAACAAGTCAGGCACAGAAAGAGAAATATCACATGTTCTCACTTATTTGTGGGAGCTAAAAATAAATAAATAAATACACACAAAAAAATGGGGGGGCAATTATATTAAGTGAAACAAGTCAGGCACAGAAAGAGAAATATCACATGTTCTCACTTATTTGTGGGAGCTAAAAATAAATAAATAAATACACACAAAAAAATGGGGGGGCAATTATATTAAGTGAAACAAGTCAGGCACAGAAAGAGAAATATCACATGTTCTCACTTATTTGTGGGAGCTAAAAATAAATAAATAAATACACACAAAAAAATGGGGGGGCAATTATATTAAGTGAAACAAGTCAGGCACAGAAAGAGAAATATCACATGTTCTCACTTATTTGTGGGAGCTAAAAATAAATAAATAAATACACACAAAAAAATGGGGGGTGGGGCCCTACACGACGCTCTTCCGATCTAAGACACAACAATCACAATTCCTTGAAGTTGATACAACAAGCAAACAGAAAGGACATTGTTGAGAGGGAGGGGGGAGAGGGAGGACGGAGGGAGGTTTCGGTA
>NW_007728802.1:151329-174478 GCF_000696425.1 Galeopterus variegatus | reverse complement strand
GAGGGAGGACGGAGGGAGGTTTCGGTAATTGGCCACAATAATCAACCACATTGTTTTTTTTGTTTGTTTTTTTCCTTTTTTTTTTTTTGTCTTTTTTCGTGACCAGCAACGGATCGCAACCCTCAGTGTCGCGCCCGTACCGGACTGGGACCGGCAACGGGATCGCAACCCTCGGTGTTGCGCCCGCACCTCGCTCAGCCAGTGAGCGGCCGGTCTGTATGTGGGATCTGAACCCTCGGCGGGAGCACCGCTGCGCTCCCAAGCGGGGCACTGTAGCAGTGAGCCACCGGGCCAGCCCACAACCACATTGTTTATTGACAAAAATATAAAATAAAATTTAAAAAATATGTATTACTGAGCACCTGCCCTGTGAAGAAAGCATCGTGTTGAGCACCATGAAGCATACAAAGAAGACTAAAAACTCAAAGTTGTTGTCTATGACAAATAAAAAGAAGGGGGGTTATTTGCAGTGAATGACGTTTAGGAAATAGCTTATAGTCACTATTCTGCCTTTGTGTAGAAAATCTCATTTTCTTATATTATGAAATTAGCAGAACCTCTCACTGGCTCTCACCTGGGGCGATTTCACCCTTGAATCCCCACCGCCACCTCTGGAGAACATTTGACAATGTCTAGAGACAGCTTTGGCTGTTATGACCAGAGGAATGCTACTGGCATCTGGTAGGTAGAGGCTAGGACACTACTAAACATCCTAAAATTTACAGGACACAATAAAGAATTATCCAGCCCCGAAGGTCAACAGTGCCAGGGTTAAGAAACCCTCCTCTAACTGAAAGCACATTTGAAATGTCCAGAAGCCTCCCAGTTATAGGTGAAACTCTCTGGTACTGTAAGAGCCAATAACACTACAGCACAGCTCTAGAAAGGACATTCATGGTAGGACGAAGGGTAGAGTACCAGGCCTGGGCACTGTTTCAGCCAAAGGCACTGCTAGCAATAGTTCACAGGTGGTTAATCACCTACACATTTATTGTTATTAAACCACCCCCAGCTGGAACTCACGCCACATTACCTTCCAGCTTCGAGGCTGATCACCCAACAATCAGCAACCCAGAATCACTAGAAAGTCATACCTGCTGGAAACGATCTGGATAGCTAATGAATTGCACAGGGTTTCTGTCAAACACACATCGTTAATTGGTCAAGAGACCTAACTTCATTTCAAAACTATTTGCTCGCATCTCAGATGGGTGTTCCAGATGTCAAGGACAGCATTCTGTTGATGATCCGGGAACCATGCCAAAAATATTTGCTGGAAGCACTCCAAGGAATTGACTTCACACTCTCTATGGTGGGCTAGTCAGCCAGTGGTAATGTTAGGATTCTGACTGAATTTATGCTGTACAGTCAGACCTCACAGTCCAGAAACATCATCAACCTACAATGTAGCTCTGCCTGTGTTATGTTAGCAAGTTTGAAGTAGACCCACAGACGGAGACCATGAAAGAACGTGATTGGAGCTGTATTATTTCAAACCAATAGGGTCTCCTTCTGCCTTTCTGTCTCATTTTAAATTTTTCAAACCCTGCCATAATAGACTAACCCACTAATAGACAAATATCACTTTTAGGCCATGTCTACTTAAAACCCCCAACACAATTATTTTATTTATCCAATTTTTTCAACAGTGTAACAAATCAAACCAATTGTTTGATCAAATCGACATTGATTTTACTTAAACCAGTAGTTCTCAGCTTTGACTTCACATTAGAATCACTTATGGGGCTTTTATAAATCCTGGTGCACAGGCCGCCCTCTAGAATAATTAAATAAGAATTTCTGAAAGTGGAATCCAGGAATCAGTGTTTTTTAAAGCTCTCCTGGTGATTCTTAAGAGCTGCTGCCCACAGTTTTATACTTCATACTTTATGTTCCAGCTATAACAATGACTTAAGAGAGCTTGGACCATAATCATGACCTGAGCCCTAACACCAAAGAAGGAAGAAGGAAGGAAGGAAGGAAGGAAGGAAGGAAGGAAGGAAGGAAGGAAGGAAGGAAGGAAGGAAATTCATTTCAGACCATTTTCATAGGCTCATTATACTTGGAATTGGGGTTTCATTTACGTATTATAACTTTCTCTCCACTAATGATAAAGAAATAGCTGTTCAGTTTTCCAGTGCAGCAACAACTCTGCAATGTAAAAGTGGTTTCCTACAGTTTATGTAATTGGAAAAGAAAATACTAAACATTTCAGATCAGGGAGTGTTGCCAATGCTGGGGCAGACAGCTTGCTGGTATCATTGCCTGTTTGCCCATGCTAATAAAAATATTCAGTGACAGCCAACTGCCTGGTGGTAGGGGGCCAGGGAGAGACTTCTTGATTTCCTGTTAGTCCATTTAGGAAAGCACTGATGACATACAAATGTATATACATTTATGTCAGCCTTAAAGATAAACCACAGCTCTGGTATGGGTCCTAGGTCTCTCTTGGGTCATTGGAGCCAACAGACACCACCTACCTCCCTAAGCTCAGATTTTCCTAAAGCAGCAGGACACGAAGAGATAGGGTACCCTTCCTTCCTCTCTGGTACTAGAGTTGTATAGCAACCAGCTCTCTGCAGGAATTGAAACTGTACTTAAAAAATCATAAATTCTGCCTAAGAGTTATGTTTTTCCAAGCTTATGTTCCTCGTACAAACTGTTTCCTGGAATTAATTACCAGCTGGGGAGAATGTATGTCTGGACACTGCATATATGCGGGCCATATATCCATCCCAGGCCTAGATCCCCTTTTTCCTGGGAGTGATATGCTTCTCATAGCCTCTGATATCTCATCATATTGGTTGTCACTAAATTACTCTCTGTCATTACCGGTAGAGACAGGAATGTTTGATACCATGTCAAGCAGAGAGGAGAGGTGGAGGCAGAGCTGATGTGGAGAGGGTGTGTGGCAAAAGGTCCACTTGGCTGAGGCCTCCCGTCCATCGTGAGCTTCATATTTACACTCTTAACTTCATTGCCAAATTGTGGACTTCGTAGAGCCACGAAGATGAATGGGCAGGATTCAAATAAGATATTCATTATATCAGTTTGATATCAGACCCCCTTAACATCCTACAGTTCCTGTAGTACACTATGAATTAATATTTTTATAAATCCTGAATGTCTTATATTCAAAATCATTCCATTGTATTGATTTTCCATAGGTTAAACTTGTTAATATATTCAATGTAAACATTTAAAATATACAGTTGTTAAAAATATGTTTGGATATATCTATATTTTTAATGAACCAAAAACTCTGAAGTGGTCAAGGTGTCTCTCTGAGAGGCCAAAGCAACATTGCAGAAGGAGACAGCCATCAGAACCCTCACCGAGGGAGAGAGGCACTCGACGTGGCCTCCCAGTCTCCAAAGCTGCTGGGGGTGGGGCATGGTGGGTCTTTGATCTCCCACTTGCTGACAGAGTCACATTTGGCTCTCCCTTGAGCAGGCATAAAGGAGAGGCCACATCCCCTTTGAGGGTTCCTACACAACAGAATGCAGGCAGATGGGTCTGCTGGGGGAGGAGGTCCCCCTACTAGAGAAGACTGCTGGAAAAACTCTGCCTGTGGGCTGCTTCTTCACACCTCCCCTGGTGAGTTACCAGAGACTGAGCTCAAAGGATACACAAGAATGCTGCTGTCTCACTGGTTAGGACTCAAGTGCCATATCCTGAGAAGCTGAATTATGCCCTAGACCTTGAGTTGAAGACCTTAAGCACGTGTCTGTGGGTTCATTTTCAGATGATAATTGTACAGTGGAAAGTTCTTTTCAATGCGCTAGCACCCTGGTAGAGTACTGCTGATAGGAAGAAGAGAATGAGGCAGTTAGGCTAAGTAATGAAAAAGAGCCAGCTCTAAACTGGCTGTAGTAATAGAGTCAGGAATGGCGTATCTATCGGTTTCCTATCACTGCTGTAACAAGTTACCACAAACTTAGTGGCTTAAAACAACACAAATTTATTATCTTAGAGTTTGGGAGGTCAGAATTCCAAAATGGGTCTCACTGGGTTAAAATCAAGGTGTCGGCAGGGCTGCATTCCTTGGGAAGCTCTAAGACAGATCCTGATGTCTTGCCTTCCCAGCTTCTAGAGGCTGACCACATTCCTTAGCTCGTGGCCCTGTCCTCCATCTTCAAAGCCAGCAACATTGGGCCAAGTCTTTCTCACACTGCATCACTCTGATTCTCTCTTCTGATCCCCTCTTCCACGTTTAAGGGCACTTGTGATTATATGGTGTCCACTCAGATAACCCAGGATAATCTCCCTACTTTAAGGTCAGCTGATTAGCAACTTTAATTCCATCTGCAACCATAATTCCCCCTTTGCCTTGTAACCTAACACAGCCACAGGTCCCAGGGATTAGGATGTGGACCTCTGTAGGAGACCATTGTTCAGCCTACCACAGATGGCATGTGTAGGGAAAGTGAAGGAAAATAGTCAGGGCCCCTCAGATGTTCAGAATCCTGCCGAGCATTTGATGTAAACATGCACGTGCACCCAGGTGTTCCTTGGTTGTCTAATGTAATTGTGCACATGCATCGAGGTGTCCTGGGTTATGGACTTAAGTATAAAGGATGAGTGGCTCTGGTCCACGGGGCTCCCTGCCCCTGGGATGCCCCAGGGGAGCCACGTGGAGGCAAATACTGCTGCTGGAGGCTGTTCCTGCCAGGGCCCCCAGGACCTTCTGAGAGGCCACCACCGCCACTGCTGCTGCCAGACCTGAAAGCTGCTGCTGCTGTTGCTGAGGAAGCTGAGGACTCAGCCCATGTCATCTGCCAACGGCTCCTGGGATCTTTCCCAATTACCTAGTTTGTGGACCTGTGTTGTGAGGGGTCTCGTGACCCAGTCTGTACAACTGGTTTGAAGGGTCTGAGCCCTAGCCCTGACAATACAAATGGAAACTCAGTATAACTAAAATAATGAAATGTTTTGGCTTCAGTTATGAATTGCTTTAACAATACAACTGCCTGACCATACAATTGGCTACATCGGCAGGAGTCCGACAATGATCTAACCAGACAACTAGCATAGCTATTGCTGTAGCTATGGCCCTAACTATACAGCATGTATAAATTAGAGTTGGAGATCAAGCAGTCCTTTATTAACAGACATTTATGGAACACTAATTCACACCTGGGATATAAAGAAGAGACTCAAGAAGGCAGAGCAACAAGAAACTTGATGGAGGTCTGTGCGAAGGGGTAAGAAAGTCACACCCAGGGTGGGTGGGACATGGAAGTCCTCATGCTGAAGATGGTGCTTGTCCAAGAATCTCACTTGTTTCCTCTACTTCCTGGACAGTCATGTCAGAGCTGCAAAAAAAAGCGAGCAAGTGCACTAATGTGAGTATCATCCTCATCGTGGCTAATGCTAATTGCACACTTACTGTGTTCCAGGTACCGTTCCAGGATGCTTTATTTATATTGATCTATTTAACCCTCACAACAATCCAGCAAGGTGGTACTATTAGTATCCCCATTTGGTAGAATAGGAAACTGAGGCTCAGAGTTTGCATAACTTTCCCAAATTCACATTGCTAGAAAATACTCTTGCTCTCCCTTCTTCTGGTGGCTAGACTTAACACTAGTGTGGCAAAAAGACGGGCAGAAAAAGGTAATGGTAGTTACAATAATAGCAACTGTTTATTGAGTGTTTGCTCTCTGCCAGGAACCATACTAAGTGTCCAACGTACATTAACTCATTTAATCCCAGCAACAACACTGAGAAATAATTATTATTATTCCCATTTTACTAATGAGGACATAGAACCTCAAAGACCTCAACTTAACCATGGTCACCTAATCAGAAAGTGGCATTTCCAATCTGTCTAGTTTCAAAGCCTGTGCTTGGAAAGAGAAAGACAAAAAGACAAAGTACGGTGTAGTGAAGTGGTTTCCAAACTTTAGTGTGCATCACTACCACCTGGAGGGCTTGTTAAAAGCCAGAGAGCTGGACCCCACCTCAGAGTTTCTATTCAGTAGGTGTGGGGTGGGGCCTGAGAATCTGCACTTCTAACTAGCTCCAGGTGATGTCAATCCTGTTTTGAGAATCACTAGCATAATACAATTGGCACAGGCATTGGAGTCAGACTTGGCTTTGAATCTGGTTGTGACACTTACCTAAGCTGTGTGACCTTAAGCAAAATCTTAGCTTCTCTGAAATTGAATTTCACATATGGAAAATGACAATAATTTCTATCTCATTAGTTGTGAGAATTTTAGGTGAGGTAATACATGTAGAGTAGAAAGCAAAAGGCATACCCATAGTAAACTTTGGTTTCCTTTCTTTTCCACCAATCTTCACACCGAAGAAGGAATGAATGCTTTCTCTAGGGCTGCCATGGGCTCTGAGCTCCCAGTCTTGATTCAGGAACTTTCCTAGCTGGTCAGATCTGGAAGCCTAAACTGGTTTGAATGTTTGTCCTTCCCAAAGCTCATGTTAAGAGGTGATTGGATCATGAAGATTATGCTCTCATGAATGGGTTAATTCATTAATGAGTTAATGGGTTAGTGGATAAATGGGTTATCATGGGAGTAGACTGGTGGCTTTATAAGGAGAGGAAGAGACCACATGAACATGCTCTCGCCCCCTTGTCACATCATGCTCTGCATCACCTCAGGACTCTGCACAGAGTCCCCACCAGGAAGATGCACCACCCTCAAACTTGGACGTCCTAGCCTCCAGAACTGTAAGAAATAAATTTCGTTTCTTTATAAATTACCCAATTTTAGGTATTCTGTTATAAGCAACAGAAAATGAACTAAGACACTGTGGCTATGATAGAAGAAAATGGGAGCTGCCTGTTTTTTCAGCAGATCAGCTATGTTGAACTTTGACCTTTGTCCTCCACAATCCTGTGGTTAACAAGACGGTAATTAACAAGAACTTAACCTCAGAACTGCATTGTGACATGAGCATGGATTCAGGCCTTCCAGAAACCTGGAGAACCATCTTGCCTTAGGAGAGCCGTTCCAGGGTCAACAACTCTGTTCTCCTGGAACTTCTCCGGGTGACAGTGGTGGGGAGAGAGCCTTCAAAGTATTTGTATCTACGAACTCTGGGTGGCTTGTGACAACTGAGGAAAGGCTTGGCCATTAGCATGTAAATCATTTTAATCATTATTTTTCTTCTTTAAAGAGTAAGGATTGTCTTCTCATTGCAAAAGTTCCTCTTTCACTCATATGCTTTAAACAAAACCAATGCCAGCACCTGCACCCGCACCTTTTGTATTTGGTGGAAGTTTAGCTTCATTTTCCTAGAAGTCCCCGTCACTCTGCCAACCCTAGAGGGTCCTGGATGATCACAACCCTATTTACATGCTTTCAGACACAGCTGGTAGGTTTCTGCTCTAAGATGCTAAGATCACCAAAAAGAGCCATAAATTCTTTAAGAAATTTCTTAGTCGTTAAGATATAACAACAAGGGCCGGCCTGGTGGTGCACTCGGTGGAGTGCGGCGCTTGGGAGTGCAGTGGCGCTCCCGCCGAGGGTTCGGATCCCATATAGAGACCGGTCCGCTCACTGGTTGAATGAGGTGCGGGCGTGACACCGAGGGTTGCGATCCCGTTGCCGGTCGCGGTACGGGCGCGACACTGAGGGTTGCAATCCCGTTACCGGTCACAAAAAAAGACAAAAAGGAAAAAAAAAAAGATATAACAACAAAATTGGCTTCTTGACTATTTTAAATATCATCTCATTGGACACAAATATGTCCACAGGAGAGTCGGTCTGGTAAAACAAAATGAGAGACCAATGTTATGATTCATTAGAAAGACTATCCTTGCAGAATTAACACCCTGAGTGAGGGCTGATACACACCTGGCAAGCAGACCACGAACAGTAGAGAGGCTGGCATCTGTTATGCAAGCCTGTGAGAAAACTGGAGCTTAAGAAAGGTCTCAGTCTGTATGTCCTAAACACTGCAGGCCTGTATATGCTTGCACACAAACATGTACACACACATACACTGTTTTAAAAGGATACCCGGGATTTGTTTTAATCAGAGATGGTAAGACACACAGACATAAAAATAACCATTAAAAAGGAAGAAGTTTGTTATACTCACAGGTCCTGAGAAATAAAAGGATACCCGGGATTTGTTTTAATCAGAGATGGTAAGACACACAGACATAAAAATAACCGTTAAAAAGGAAGAAGTTTGTTATACTCACAGGTCCTGAGAAATAGGAGGCACATCGAAAGGGGTCAGGAGGCAGAGGGAGAGAGCGGGAAAGTGAGCAAGAGCTTTTATTGTGTTTTTTGCTGGAAGAAATGGGCAAAGTAAGCAGGTTTAGGATTTACTAGTCTGAATTATTTCAGCAGGCTCTGGGGCTCAGAGGCTGTCCCTGGTTGTCTGGTAACCAGGCCCTGGGGTGACTAGGACAGGTGGACAGTGGCCTGGACTGTGAAAGTCACATAGAGGAGTAGTTGAGGGTATGGGATCTGGATTGGTTGGTTTGCATTTGAAATGCACGCTCCTGGGGCAAGTTCTTTGCTACCTCTAGGAATTAGCTGGCCCTGGGAGGGACAGTCTCTCCAGAGGCAGCATGACCACAGCTGTCAAATCATCAGAACACAGAAAACAAAAAGACAAGATGAATACACACACACGCTCACAGCACTATTATTGTCAGAGCTGGCAAGTTTTACAGCATTATAGCACATGCCAGGCAATGGTTTAGTTTCTGTATTGTTTTAGGTTTCTTCCATAGACCCTTTGTTGACAGTTCAGACATTGACACATTTTTCCCCTGAACGTGATTGACTCAGTAGTGAATGTTGTGTTGCTGCCTTAAAAATAGAATTAAAAGATAATGCAACTTTTCCATGAACTTTTTGAAATACTCTGGTGTGGTAGAAGGAAATAAACTGTTTCCATTAGGAATTGTTTTCAGCTGCATATAATAGAGAACACAAATAACAGACTTAGAAAAGATTTAGGGTTGGTTTTTCTTTCCTCTGACATTATATGAAGTGCAGAAGTAGGTAGTTCATGGCTAGAATGGAGACTTTCAATGTCATCAAGGTTGCAGACTCTTTCTTTCTCTTCTCCATCTCCAGTACATAGTTTCCATCATCGATGTTGCTTCATCACCCAAGATGGCTGCTGGAGCACCAGCCATCGGATTATGATTCCAGCCAGGAAACAGGAAGAATGGGAAAGGAGGAAAATTATGGTTCTCTCAACAGGGACAACTCTTGAAGCCTCGCCCTACAACTTTTGCTATAATCTCACTGGCCATTCTAGACTGAAGGGAACTTGGAAATACAGTCTCAGGGTGATATTCCTAAGGAAGAAGGGGAGAATGAGTAGCAAGTTTCTGCCACAAACACAGATACATTCTAACAAGGACATTGATGAGCAAGCTTTCATTTGTACAACTTACTAGCTCGTAGTCACAAAATTGAGAAAAGACTTGTCTTCTGAACTCTAGCCCAGGGAATTCATCACCACAGAGAGTTCACCTCCTAAAAGCAGCAACCAATATTGAATTTGGCATCCTTTTAACCTCAGGAAAAGCTGTCAAAGTTTAGCAGAATTCATAAGCATCTCCATGCTATCTCGAGGCTTGTAGAGCACCTAACGCAGGAGAACTAGCTCATTAGAAAGGAAATATGCAGCCAATGCCAGCTGTCTCCAGGGACTGCTGGAGACAACACTGACTGACATCCTGGGCCAATCACTCGAGCTGGCTTTGAAGTTCTGTTGCATATCCCAACCTACTGAGGACTAAGACCATCAAATCCATTCCATAAGAACCTAATAATGCAGCTATAAAGAGGCCCCCAGAGCAAATGAGAATGCTCTGTTCACAAAGTCGAAAAGCCCTTGTAAACAGGTCCTGAAATTGGACTTCTCTCTAAATTTATGAGAGCAGTGAATTTATGTTATTTCGTATATCAAATAAAAATGGACACTGCTATGACATTTATAAGACCCTTTCCCTCCTGTTATTCTTTCCTTAGTACATATCCACTGCACACAGCACAGTTAGACTTGATTCATTCTTTAGAAAATATATCAAGAATGCAGGAGGGAAAGCATTGCTAGTAATTAACATCTGTCATTATAAGGTGGAAGAAGACACTGATTCTTTTTTTTTTATTGGTTATGAATAGTCATGCTGTACAAAGCAGATTTTTACCACTCGTGCCCAAGATGTGATGGCCAGATCCATACTGGCAGCATGCCCCTTACCACAAATTGTGATTATACCCTGTGCCTACCACCCAGTTGTCCCCAACCTCCCATCCCATCCCCCTTCCCCCCCTCCACTTTGTATCCCTAGGTATGTTCTCTCCCTCTGCAAGTCTAATGCACCACTGTGGTCTTTCTCTCCTTCCCTCTTTCTTTCTTAGCTCCCACTTATAAGTGCATGCAGTATTTATCCCTCTATGCTTTGCTTATTTCACTCAACATGTTTCTCCAATCTCATTCATGTTGTTGCAAATGGGAGAATTGGGAGAATTTCATTCTTTTTTATGGCAGAGTAGTATTCCATGATGAATATGTACCACAGTTTCCTTATCCAAATGTCCATTGATGGACATTTAGGTTGGTTCTATATCTTGACTATTGTAAACAGAGCTGCAATGAACATGGGAGTGCAGGTATCCCTTCAACATAAAGATTTCCATTCCTTTAGGTACATACCCAGATGTGGGATTGCTGGATTGTACAGAAGATCTATCTGTAGTTTTCTGAGAAAACTCCATACTGTTTTCTATAGTGGTTGTACTAATTTACAGTCCCACCAACAGTGTAGGAGCGTTCCCTTCTCTCCACATCCTCACCAGCATTTGTTATTCTCTGTCTTATTGATTATAGCCAGTCTAACTGGGGTAAGGTGATATCTCAATATGGTTTCAATTTTCATTTCCCTGATGCCTAGTGATGTTGAGCATTTTTTCATGTACCTGTTGGCCATTTGTATGTCTTCCTTTGAAAAATGTCTATTCAGTTCGTTTGCCCATTTTTTAAATGGGTTATTTGTTTTTTTATTGTGATTGCTTGAGTTCCTTGTATATTATGGATATTAATCCCTTGTTAGATGCATAGTTAGCAAAAATTTTCTCTCACTCTGTAGGTTGTCATTTCATGCTGTTGATTGTTTCCTTTGCTGTGCAGAAGATTTTTAGCTTGATATAGTCCCATTTGCTTTTTGTTTTTGTTTTTCTTTTTTCTCTTGCTGCTTGTGCTTTTGGGCTCATGTTCATGAAGTCTGCCCAGACCTAGTTCCTGAAGTGTTTCACCTATATTTTCCCTTAGTAATTTTACAGTTTCAGGTCTTATACTTAAGTCTTTAATCCATTTTGAGTTGATTTTAGTATATAATGAGAGATACATGTCTAGTTTCATTTTTCTGCATATGGATATCCAATTTTCCCAGCACCACTTATTGAAGAGGCAATCCTTTCCCCAAAGTATGTTTTTGTTGCCTTTGTCAAATATCAGATGGCTATCAGCCTGAGGGGTGATTTCTGGGTTCTCTATTCTGTTCCACTGGTCCAAGTGTCTATTTTTATGCCAGTACCATGCTGTTTTGGTTACTATAGCTTTATAGTATAGTTTGAACTCAGATAGTGTTATGTCTCCAGCTTTATTTTTTTTTTGCTCGGGATTGCTTTGGCTGTTTGGGGTCTTTTGCTGTTCCATATGAATGCTGAGCTTGTTTTTTCCATTTCTTTGAAGGATGTCATTGGTATTTTGATGGGGATTGCACTGATTCTGTAGATTGCTCTGGGTAATATAGACATTTTCACAATGTTAATTCTTCCAATCCAGGAGCATGGAATGTCTTTCCATCTTTTTGAAGAAGACACTGATTCTCACAGATGTGTAAACACCCTATATGCACATTCAGATGGTCTTGAAGTGGTCCTCACCAGAACCCTACACACCCCACGAGCTTTTTGTTTGTTTGCTCATCCTTGCTTCCATGACTTTCCATGTGCTTTCATCTCTACCTAGAGTACTTTTCTCCCCCTTTTGGTCTGATGAACTCCTATTTGTCCTTCAAAACCCTACTTAGATGTCACATCCTTTGAGAATCCTAAGTTCCCTAGGACCCCCAAAGCAAATTCATTACTATTCCTCCTGTCCCATTCAGGTACTTATGTTAGCATGAGTATCATAATAAATTGCTACTTATTTGTTTTCATGTCATTCTCCCTGGCTCGACTGAGCTCACCAGCCGAGGCTGTGCCTTAATTATTTCTGTTTCTAGTGCTAGGCACTTAGTAAGTGCTCGTGAATGTGGTTGAATTTTAAAATGAATTGAGTTGGATATTAGATCTCATTTTACACTCATATTCCCTGAGGTTATGGCCCCGTGTTACTGTTTTCCTCACTCAGATACTTTTGCTCTTCAAAGAATTGTGTTATATCCTATAATGCTCAGGTTGCCCCGTTCATCTGAGCATCTGGGTCCAAAATTCTGAAAGTTTCAAACTGTGGTGCAGAAAATTCACTTTACTCTTTGTACCATCATTATTTCTATTTCCTTCTCTAATTCTCCTGAAGTATCAGAACCTGCAAAAGTGGGAAATGCATCCTCTAACTAAGCGGTGATAGATAAGGATGCTGGCTAAAACTCCCTGTGTGGTCCAGGAAAACAAAGTGGATATTACTGGATCAGAAAAGGTAAGTAGGAGACTCCTTATCTCTAACTCAGATTGCCAAAGTCTGAACTCAGCTGGAGCCTGCGGACTGTGGTTGGGAGCTTTGGTGGGTGGAATAGAAGACTGAATGAGAGTGTTGGCAAAAGACCTTGAGGGAAGGTGGGCAGGATGTCTGGACCAGATATCGTTCATGTACAAGGTTACTGGACTTAGTTTCTGGATCCGATTTTATATGGTTGAAGGACCTAGAAGGCTCAGTTTTGGAGTTAGATTAAGATTTAAATAATAGTTTGGTCAAGGACTAAGATGTGTGATCTTGGGCTTTTTCTATACTGGACATTAGTTTTCTCATATGTGAGATGAGAATAATGATACATGGTACCTCCTGGGAGGCAATAAGCTTATTCCTTTAAAATAAATCTAGTGGCACTTAACTGAAACACAGCTAGCTGAGCATCCATCTCCTTCTTTCTCATTTGAAAGACTTGGGTCAAGAGAGGCAGAGATCATCATTCCCGATTTCTCTGCCACCCCAGCTCTCTCCCACCAACTTTCGAAGAAAAAGATTTGTTTGTTTTATAATCATACAGAACCACTATCAGCACTTTTGCTCATTCAGCAAATAATATTTAATAAATATTTAATTATAAATTGAACTACGGTCCCTTCTCTCAAAGAACTCACAGTCTAGAGAGAAAGGCATATCAGTAAGGAGTTAAAATTTTATCTTAAGGGTAATAGAGAGCCATTGGAGAGAGAAGCATACATACATACAGGATAGAAAAGCAGGGATGATAAGTTCAATGTTAGACATTGAGTCTGGGATACCTGTTGGACCTCCAAGCAGAGACGTCTAGCAGGGAAATGGAAGTGCAGGTCTTACACGCACAGACAGATGCAGGCTAGAAGCTGAGATTTGAGAGTCAGCATATAGATGGTAGATGATCTGATGATATTATCCAAGAAGATGTAGATTGGCTAACCCTTGGTCAGGATGCCTAAAATAATTCTTTATGAATTTTAATTATGAGTTTGAATATGTCTTTGAGGCTTAAGGTTGTGTGGCTAAAATGTGGGTCACATTTTCAGGGACAGGAACCTGAAAGTGGAAGCCACAGATTCAGGGATGGGAACTTGACACAGCTTCAAGAATCTATATAACTGATTTTATATGTTTCAAAGATGGTGAGCCATATAGTGATGGCTGTCTCCTGGGTCTCTGGGAACTTCCTCCCAAACATATTTTGGTTTGACTAATATTCAGAGAAAGGCCAGAGATGTAGCTAAGCTGATGCATGACAAGTATAACTGTCTCCCCAACCCAAATTTTCACAAAGAAACCAAAGGTGCAAATGAGTATGGGTGGGTGCTGAGGACAGGATTCTATCCTAACTTGTAGACAAGCTGGCCCTTCTCTCAAACTTCCTGTAAAGGTACAATCTCATTTATCCTGATATCTTCCAATTAAGTTTCTGGTTTTCAACATAAATTCAATGTGTCCATAGCATGTGCCTCCTGGGTGTACAGCACTGGTTTTTCCTGGGCCATTTGGCCAAGTAAATAGCACATAGGCAAGTCCCCTTGACAGGAGCAGCATTTCTCACCTTGAATTGTGTATAGTTTTGAGATGTCCTCTGGGATCAGATTACACAGCAAGATTACACCACAAGCAAATACATCCAATTTCAACTGCTTTCTTCTTGGCCAAAGGAATCTGTAGGGGCATTTTTACAAATAGCCATATACCTAATGGATGCAAATCTTTACGTGTATAAGTCACCAAAATATCTAAGAAAGCTAACTCTGGCAGGCCTATTAACTGAAGTATCTCAAATCCAGTAAAATGAAATACACTTCAGCATGTGCACAAAGTCACAACCTCATACAATGATTACATAGTGGTCAAAAGCACTGGCTCAGGTGCTACATTGACTGGCTTCTATCTGTGGCTTCACTACCTATTAGGTGTGAATGTGGGCCTCTGCTTTCCAGTCTTTAAAATGGGAATAATAATTCTACCCACTTCACTGGGTTATTGTAAGAATTAAATACATGTAAAGTTTTACAGTGTCTGGTACATAGGAAATGCTCCATAAATGTTAGCAATTATTATTTCTTTTACTATTTGTAGATTTGCTCTAGAAGGAGTATAGTACACTCAAACTTGTTTCAGTCCCACATAGTCATCCTAGGAAAATAGCAACACAAACGTGGAATTAATTAACAAAAAGTGCATGGGAGTATGTCATAGAGTCAACTTAGAATAGCTGGAGTTGGAACACTAGCTGCACACAATCTGGTTGATGATGTATTGCAGAAGCTAGGATCATCGATGTGTTTTGAAAAGGCCCAGAGCACTACTTAGAGTCCAGTTAGCTCTGACCAACCACATTCGAATGATCTGGGTGCAAATGAGTCAGAAACACATGGACTAGATTTCCTTTTGAATACACATGGGTTTAAAAATTAAGGGGAATGGGTGCTTGCCAAAGTGCATTTCATAATAATCACTGTAATAATAAATGGTTCACCAAGCCGGAAACATCAATGAATCATCTGTGTTGCTCATTAAACCCACGAGGCAGCAGGTTGAAATACTCAGGAAATACTTAGAAAGAGATCAAAGAGGCTCTGTCCCATCAGCGCTAGAAAGTTGAAAATGAATAGATTTGGGAAGGAAAAAGAAAAATGTTTCTCAACTGTGGTGAGGAGCATGGCACTAATAAGGACAGAAAAGATAGGTTGAAAAGGTGACAACTTTGCTTCTCTGGGCCGAATGCAGGGTTGCCTACTGGGAGGCTGGATTCTGCTCCCAGTTCTTTCCTAGTTAGCTGCTGGGCCTTGGACACATTCCTTCACCTCTTCAGACCTGTCTCCTCATCTGCAAAATGAGGAATTTTGATACAATGTCTTCTAAGGTCACTTGCCATTCTGAACATCAATTGGCATTTTTCAGCAGAAAATAGGGACATGCATCCTCTTACTGTCTAGTAAGGAAACATCATGTCTAAATGAGAAACAATAAGTTAAGCATTTGAAGATTTTGAAGAGAAGAATATTCAAAACAGAAGACCGTTGTGATAATAGAAAATCTCTGCCTTTATAAATTGAATGCCTTATCGAGGAAAGCTGAGAAACTCACATTCATACTGGAATGTTTTAATAAGGCAGTTTGGGCCCAATCTCCTGCTGCTGCTGCTGCTGCTGCTGCTGCAGTCAACAGCAGGTTGCTTTTTGTTTTTGTTTTTTC
Organism: Galeopterus variegatus; assembly: GCF_000696425.1. Classification (NCBI taxonomy): domain Eukaryota; kingdom Metazoa; phylum Chordata; class Mammalia; order Dermoptera; family Cynocephalidae; genus Galeopterus; species Galeopterus variegatus. Next base: position 158,605 of record NW_007728802.1, on the reverse strand, counting down.
TAAGTAATAAACTTTGTTTTTATAGCAGTTTCAGGTTTACAGAGAAATTGAGCAGAAAGTACGGAGAGTTCCCACACCCCTCCCCCCTCCACGCACATCACTTCTCCTGTTATTAACATGTTGCATTAGTGTGGTCCATTTGTTACAGTTACAAACCAATACTGTTCTACTATTATTAACTCAGTCTTACATTAGAGATCCCTCTTTGTATTGTACAGTTCTATGGATTTCTGCCAAATGTGTGATGTCATTTATTCAGCATTACGGTATCATATAAAATAGTTTCGCCGCCCTAAAAATCCTCTGTGCTCCTCCCGTTCATCCCTCCTTCCCTCCCTCCTCCTCCCCCAAAACCCTGGCAGCAACTGATTTTATCAGCCTCAAACATTTGTCATTTCTTTGTGTTGGGAACTTTAAAATCCTCTCTTCTAGCTAATTGAAAGTATACAATAAATTGTTGTAGTCACCATAGGGTAACTATAATTAGACCTTACTCCTCCTATCTAGCTGTAATTTTGTAAATAGCAGTCTTTGCTAATGAGCTTTGACAGGGTCAGAAATATCAAAGTTAATTAGAGATGTGCCAAATTTATATTTGACCATATTAGAAATGTCTGGATGAAAAAAAATCAATATTCATCAAAAGCCAAATAAACCAATTAGAGAACATACTTCTGGGATAACAACATTAACTCTAAATTTGTACTATTATAAGTATTATTATAACTTCACTATCAAAACTTTTGTTAGCTAAAGTTTACAAATTTTCCATTAAGCTGCAGCAGCAATAATTTCTGAGGTGTGTCATTGCTAGACTGCTTCTGATGTCACTTAACTGTCTGTTGGCTACACTAAATAGTCGCTCACTTTAAACTATGGCAGATGAAGAAAGAATTTTTTAGATACTTTATTCTTCTCTAGCACTTTCCTCATCATAGTTTATATGTTCTTCTTATATCTGGATCCAAGATTTACTATGGATGCTGCTGTACATGATTATGAAGGCTTTCATCCTTGTAAAATTTTGAGATAGGAAAAGCTGTTGTTCTGCTTTTAATTCATTCACAGAAACCCTAAACCCTTTTGATTGCAAACAAGAAAGAGTTAAGAAAGAACCATAGCCTAAATGAGATTAAATTACTCAAAATTAAATAATTTATTTAAGGTTATTTTGTTTAAAGTTAGGAATGCTAGCACTGAAAGTGATTTCACAAAGATTTGCATTGTGATAAAAACTGATCTCTATTATTCTGCTTGGTATTATTTTAATTTTTATAAGCATCTGTTGGCTACAAAAGGATAATGTTCTTCCTAAAGTTGCATAGCTAATGCGTGTTCTTAATGTTCATATAAACAATGACTCAGTTTACCTATTTAACAGTTTGAAATTCTTATTGTTTTTGTACCTAAAGTTAATAGCTTTTCCAATAGTCAGTAATTATTGCAATATTATATTCTTATCATTAACAAGACTATACATACTTCAAATAAATAATAGAATTTCAACATACGAAGCACGTAAAGACATTTTTACTCCAAGTTACATCAAATATGCCCACTTGCATTTGAAAGTGAGTAGTCAAATGTTAACAAGTTTGACTGACATTCTCTGTCATATTGTTAACTTTGTTATACTTACATGTGATAGATGTGATCAGAATTTACTCGATCACGAAATCATCAAGGTACACATGTTCAGGGAGGCCAGAAATGGGACTGAAGGAAGCATTTGGCTACGCAGTCTTGCAAAGGTGGGAGCTGCTGCCAAAGCCACATGGCAGCTTTTGGACAAAGCCATCTGCAATTTCCACAGAGCTCCCCCTCCAAAGCCTCCTATAGAGAATTCTTTGCTCTGTCAATTTCTGGATCTTTATTGATCTAATCAGGGTTATGAGTGAAAATTAAAGTTAAAAAGTGTGAAGAGCTTAGGGGTTTTACATGACAGGGGTGTAGACCTGGACCTGGAAGGCAAAAGTACAAGATGAGAGAGGTCAGCTGAGGTTACAGAGAAAGACAGAGAACAGAGATTTTGGGGAGATGCAGCTGCTGTAAAGATGCAAATCTCAGGAGAGAGGGAGGCTTGAGGATGGTTTTTAGGAAATTTTGTGTGTTTAGAATGGCAGAGTTTTCCATTCACCGCCTCTTCAAAGTGCTTTCATAAATTTTCTTTCAAGACTTTGATGTGAAATTCCTTTTGCTCCTAGATGAATCACATGCTTCATATTTTTGAGAACAAGAAGGCATAGTCTTATTCAAATGGCAAAGAAGAAAGCCTATGCCAAGCTCTTTGCAACAGTATTCATATTCAAACACATTGAAATACCTCTCAGCTGGAAATGACAAATGGAAACATGTTTCGAGCACACAAGAAATGTTCATTTTGACTCAGCAATTCCACTTCTAATAATCTGGAATAATTAGAAATGTGGACAAAGATCTATGCACACAGCTATTTATTATGCCATTACTAATACGAGCAAAAACACTAGAACTCTCCAAAAGGGAAACAGTTCAGTACATTATGTATAATCACATGATAGAATATTTATATATCTATTAAAATGAGGTTTACAAGGAGCCTTTAATTGATTTGGAACTATCTCATACATAATGTAAAGATTTTTAACAGTATAAAGTACAATACTGTTAATCTATGATGTTTGTATTTTTTTCAGTATAAAATATGTCTGACACAAGTATTTGGTTTATGTCCTCCTGAAAGTTTTCTGGTTTAAAACAGTTTTAGCCAGGCTAATAAGTAGAACTTGGGGCTCCACTTACTCATTTATCTGTGCTTTGCAGCCCTTCGGAAACAGTTTCCCCAGGCAAGATCCTGGCCCTGCATTGGGACAGGCACTTCTTCGGATCACTTGTAAATGGAGAGGAAATGACTTTCTAAAAAGGCGGATTAGGTCAGACCACGGACTTTTTAAAAGAGAGTTTTAGCCCTATCCCCGACATCCACCCCCTCTCTCCCAATCCTCATCTCAGTCACCACCTAAACTGTCTCCTAAGGCCCGTGGGTCTATTATCAGTGGTTCTGAAAGAGTAGTCCCTGAAGCAGCCACAGCAGCACCTGGAAACTTAGAAATGCAAATCCTCAGGCCCCACCCCAGGCCCTCTAAATCAGAAACTTGTGGGGAGGGCAGGAGATCGAGAGTTAAGCAAGCCCTCCTGGGGATTCTGATGTAAGCTCAGGTTTGAGAACCACTGGTCCATGTTTAACTTCAGGTTGATCATTAGTGGTGGAATTCACCCCTATACTAACCAATACTTAGCAATCCTTAGAGGAAAAGCATTTTAAAACTCTATCTACGGGTGGAGCCTGTGGCACACTCGGGAGAGTGCGGCGCTGGGAGCGCAGCAGCGCTCCCGCTGAGGGTTAGGATCCTATATAGGGATGACCGGTGCGCTCACAGCGCTCACTGGCTGAGCGTGGTGCGACCGGTCTCAAAAAGGACGAAAAAAAAAAAAAAACTGTATCTACAGATGACTAATTAAGGAACATGAAGTCCATCTATTTTTCTTTAGAATCTAAAATCCACTTCTGCAGATTGATCAAGGATTGTGTTGCTCCTCCACGTAATTGCCTTTCCTGAACTCCCCTTGGCTGAAATGACGTTGGTCTATATGGCGAGTTGTATCAAGACACGGCCCATAAAATTCATCATCGTTCTAGGTGGGATGTTGCTGAGATGGGCCTTCCTTTCTGACTTCTGTCACTCTCCCTCCTTTCTCCTTACTGGAAATGATATATTTTTAATTTGTTTGCTTATTTATAATCTGTCTCTTCCACTACAATATAAAATATCTAACACAAAAACTCATCTTACACACTAATGTACTGCTAGCACCTAGAACAGTGCCTGACTCCTAGGAGATGCTTAATAATAATGAAACTATAAATAGATAAACAAATAGCATCATCAGTTACATTACACAAGGGCCGAGTAGCTGTAACATTACTTCTGCGTGGTCACACTGTCAGCAATAGCAGTATTTCTGCTGATCATTTGATCTATTTTTAATCTTAGAAAACACCAAGCATTTTATAACCAACTATGCTCCCTTTTTGGAGTAACTTATAAACTTAGAGGAAACTTTGTAGAGTACCAGAAGCAAGGATAAAGTTTTTATGGTTTAGAATTTTTAATCAATTCCTGAATCCATTTTGTGCTCTCACTTTTGTCTGTCTTTCCACCGTTCCTGTTAGTAACTGACATGCTCACACTGTTTTGTGACTTGGAGTGTGAGCGCTTAAACCACAGTGTCCTGGTCCCAATCCTAGTCCCACCACTTACTTGCCATATGACCTTGAGCAAATCTAGCTGCCGTGTTGGTAGTGACTGTTTTAAAAGAAATCAATAAATAAACATAGAGACATAAATAAAACATGCTCAGGTTTTATAGTGGGTATTTCTAGATGGGAGTTTGGAGAATCATTTTCTTCTTACACTTTTTGTTTTCAAAAGCTTAACGAAGAGCGTGTGGGTAAAAAAAGTGGCACATGGAGTCCTGGACTTTTGTAGCTGAATTTAAAACATATAACAGGAGGATTTGCTCCAGTTAGACCCCTAAAGAGCAATATACAGATCTGTCAGAAAAAAACTCAGCCTTCTAGTTTATCCTGAGATAAACTAGATGAAGCATGGATGAGGCATACGACTGTAAAAGATTACAAGCAATGATCCAATTATAGAGATGACAGTGTCAGGTCATTTCTCTCAAGAATTCCTAAAATCTGAAAATAGACATGAAGGAATACAGTGATGGTCTTCTATTTCTCTCATGTGTTTTTGACCACAATAAACAGTATTATCTTAGGGGTTTACTGCCATTTCTAAATCTCTACCCATTTTTTTTTTATACTTAGCCTAATTTTAAATTAAAAAATAGTATGAGCTAAGAAGTAACAACAATAGAAAACACAGTTGTAATACAACCCACTTAAACAAAGTGTCAGACTCATCACCTGGTGAAGAAGGTGGCATGGGGCATGGATTGTCCCCACTTGTCCTTCTACCCGTCACCCTGGGCTGCAGGCCGGGAGACTGACTTCCGTGGAGTGCATCAGTTGGGCTCCAACACCCTCTGGTTTCTGTCTGCTCTGGCCAGTGGTGATCCCTGGCAGGCAAGTGAAGGGAAGGAAGAGAAAGACATTGGGATGTTTGGCCCAGGCCCCTTCCCTGCATGGCCTTGGGTTGGCAGTGGCTGTGGCCTGCCACCAACAGTCAGCGTTCCTTTCCGGCAGCCCTCTCCAACAGCTGCAAGCTCCTCCATGTCTCAGTAACTGTTTCTTCTCATTTCTCCTCCAGGCCCAGTCTGGAACGGCTGCTTCCAGCCACAGCTAGCCCAGGATGTTCCACCAAAACACGTCGGTTTTCCTTAACCCTCCCCAGAGCTTCACTGAACTCTCCACAATAACCTTGTTTAAGTGGGCCATTTCTGTCCAACCAGGAGGGACACCAGGACCCTGCTCTGGAAGGAAATGTGCTAGAAGAAATGCAGCAAAGGAAACCAACTAGACTTGTGCACAAATCTTAGTTCTGGACCTCCACGCAGCCAAGTCAAAAAGAACAAAGTACATCAGGTAGCAGAATAACATCCTTTTTCTTCACACTGAGTTCGAGTGGAATTGTTCACATGCATCTTTACACAGCAGAAGATTTCTTAGTGTTCATACATCCCACTGCTATGATGCATGAATCCTTGTGTAAGAAGAAAGTGATCAGTATTGGGGTCAATTCAGTAGTGCCAGAGTGAGGAAGATTCAGCACCACGAGAGAAGGTCACCATGTCCAGCCCAGGTGACAGTCATGCAAACGACTGCCAGAAACTTTCCCTGTCTTGTTCACTACAGTATCCTCACCTTCTAGAATAGTGCCTGGCATGCAGAAGATTCTTGATAAATAGTTGTTGAATAAAACAATGAATATCTTTGTAGCGTCACATTTTGGCTTCTTGTATGTTACAGCTCTAAATGCCATTTTTCCCTTAAGGAATAAACAGGGTGTTGTAGAACATGGTTCTCAAACTTGGCTGTACATTGATGTTATCTGAAAAGCTGTGTCAGTACTGTTGCCTGGTTCCCATGCACAGTTATTCTGATTTCATTAGTCTGGGGTCCAGTCAAGGCATCAGGATTTTTTTTTTTTAACATGATCCAGATAATTCTGATGTGCAGCCCAGACTGAGAACATGATTGTGCAAAGTGTTCTGAAATTGGAGTCTAGAGACCTGGGACTAGGCCTCGATCCACCAATGACTGGCTGGTTAATCACAAGCAGAGAGTTCAACTTCTCCGAGCCTTAGTATTCCCCTTTATCTTCCCATGAAGATAAAAAAAAACCTTCCCTGAATACCTCACAGATTTACTATGCTAATTAAATAAAATTATGTCTGTAAAAATTCTTGGTAAATTCTAAAAACACTCTCCACAGATATCATCATCATCACCATTTAACATGAAATGTACTAACTTTAGTCACATATAAACCTGCTCGAAGTATTGAATATTCTTCCTCAGTTTGGATTTTAAAGTCTCCACAAAAGTCTGTACTTGACATTGAAGACTTTCTTAAAATAGTACTAGAAATCTGTAAACCATAATCCCCCAAATTAAGTGAGATACATCATATTGGGCCCAAAACCGATAGCTCAAAGTACAAAGGGAAAAAGGCTTGTTCTCCAAGCTTGCTGAGCTTATAAAAAAGCTGTGCCTAGAATGTGTGTTTCCATGTTTGTGTGGTCACATGTAAATTTAATTTCAAGCTCTGTCATGTAAGAAAGTCCAACTGTGGCCCAGGGTGGACAGTCTCGACCCCAGCATTGTTCTCTTCTCCCGCACGTATGTGTCCCACGGTGGTGATCACTATCCGGGGTTCTCAGCCTTTCAGAATCCTCCAGTCTGCTGGCTCCCTTTGTTTGTTTTTTCATCCGCTTATTGTGTGTGATCATAGGAGATTACATTCCTTTCCTTCCCGATAACCCTAATAGATATTTATAAGAATTTGGTCCAAAAAAGTTGGTATTCCATGTTCTCCAAGTATAATTCTCTCTAAATATAGTAGAACATTTCGAAACTTTCTTGGGACTATAACAGGTAATAGAATTCAAATGATACATTTTTATAAAACTGCAAATTGTCTTCTGTCCAGCTTGAAAATTTGTTTTCCTTACAAAGTTTTTAATGTTTAGAGCCCACTTAATTTCTTTTTTTTTTTTATTTTGTCAATATACAATGTATATGATTATTATGGCCCGTCACCGACACCTC
>NW_007728802.1:144953-145736 GCF_000696425.1 Galeopterus variegatus | reverse complement strand
CTGTGGTTTTATGTGAATGATATACAGGATATTAGCTGACTCTTGTGGTGTACTTTCTTGGTTTTTTGCATTTCGGGTATCTCTTTTTGGGAGCTTGTTCATTTTGGCAGGAGTTTTTTCTCGAATCTTAGACCTCTGATTCAATAGGTGGCGCTATTGAATCTTGCAAAGCGTTCCTGCCAACTGTGTGCCTGATCTTTCTTTCTTTATTTATTTCTAAGATTCCGCCTCTTTTAGCCGGGCCCCTCCCCGCTCTGTGTGCTCAGGACAGGGCTGGGGCGTGTCTTCTACAAACCTTGACTTTCAATTGAGACATCAAAGTTGTGCCCTGTCCCGCCCTGCCCAGCAGGTGTCCTGACTCTCTGGCTTGGAGTGAACTACTCGGGGGAGGGTCCCTCAGCATACAATTCCTCTTTAACTTTCCACGGCATGGGTCAGCCCTTTCGGAGGGCTGACTAGTAAACTTCAATGTAGCTCGGGGAGTCTCCGGGTACCCCTTTCCCCACCAGAAGTCAGTTAGGGGCTCTTCCAAACTGAGGTCCCCAGAGAGGGAATCTGCCTCTCGGGAAGAGGGAGTTTATCTGTAGCCGACGCCCAGGGTGTGGCGGAGAGACGATCTGGGTGGGCTCCTCTTCCCTGCCCCCCCGACACTGGCTGGGGGCTCCCCACGCTACTAGCCCTGCCAGAGATCCACGGGGAGAGTGGGATTATAGGCCAGACCTCAGGCCCCGGGGTGCCCCGTGTCGAGGTAAGCAAATAGTACATCCCAGCGGGGAGCCACGC
>NW_007728802.1:132586-143953 GCF_000696425.1 Galeopterus variegatus | reverse complement strand
CTTGTTTGTCGATGTAGGATCGTTGTTGAAAGATTTATTTGCCTTTTGCTGCTCTTGGAAATGCAATCAATACTCTGGTATCACAGCGCACGGCTCACAGGATCGCGCTGTCTCCTGGCGTGGCCGCTCAGACCCGATGCCATCTTCGAATCCCAACAATGTATTAAAAAAAGGAAAATACGTCAAGACCAAGGAAAGCATGCCAAGGAACGGTTTAATGTTAGGGGGGAAAATCTGGAAGTGTTATTTAGCGTATTAACAGATTAAAGGGGAAAAGAAATCTTCTCCATAGATTTTTTTTAAAAATTCAGTTGACACATTCATGGGAGGGGAAAAAAAACTCTTAGCAAAATTGGAATAGAAGGGAATTCTTTAATATCATTCTTCTCAATGAAATACCAGAATCATTTTCCTTAAAATTAGAACAAGACATTTTAATATTTTAGTGGAGGCCAGAGTCCCCACCGCAAGAACAGACAAGAAATCCAAGTATAAGCATTGGAAAGAAAGAAATAAAACTGCCTTCATTTATACATGACATGATTGTCTACACAGAAAACTCAAAATAATTTACTGGTAAATTATTAAAAATAATAGGATAGTTTAGCAAGATGACCAACTATAAAATCAATATACAAAAATAAGTTGCATTTCTAATACAAAAAAATAGAAAAAATACTATTAACTGTAACAACAAAGATATAAAGTACACAGAAATTAAAATAACAAATAAGTGTGCAAGATATCTATGAAAAAAACAAACTATTGAACAACATTAAAGATCTAAATGGAGAATGTCCTAATATTTTAGGTTTAGTATAATCAAGATGTCAATTCTCTCCAAATTGCTTCATAAACCAATGTGATTCCAGTGGAAAATCCAAACAGGTTTTTTTGAGAGATTTAACTTGGATCTAAACTTTACATGGACAAGCAAAGAGCCTAGAATAGCCTAAAGTGGATGAATTTGCTCTGTCAGATAACAAGATTTGTTATAAAGCAGTAGGATTTAAGAGTGTGGTATTGGCAGAGGAATAGACATTTGATGAAAGGAACAAAATATATTGTTTTGAGGTACCTAACTATGTGATTAAACTCTTTCCAGAGCAGAAGAAATGATGAATATAAAATTTAGGATAATGATTCACTCTGGAGCAGGAAGTTTGAGATTAGAGAGTATGGGGTTTGTGGGTGTTTGTGTTATTATGCTTCATAATCACATATATGTTATATACATAATTATATTCATTTTCTAGGGCTGCCATTAAAAAAAAAAACAGATTGGATGGCTTACACAATAGATATTTTATATTATTACAGTTCTGGAGGCTGGAAGTCCAGGATCAGGGTGCTGAAAGGTTTGGTTTCTCCTGAGACCTGTTTCCTTGGCTTGCAGAAGGCTGCCTTCTCACTGTGTCCTCGCATGGCCTTATCTCTGTGCACATACACTCATGTTTTTCTTCCCATTTTTGATAAGGACACCAGCCCTATTGGATTAGGGCCCCACTCTTCTGACCTCATTTAACCTTAATTACCTCCTTAAAGGCACTGTCTCCAAATACCGTCATTTTGGGGGATAGGGCTTCAACATATAAATTTTGGAGAACCTCAGTTCAGTCCATAATAATAATTCTCAGTTTAAAAATTTAAATAGAACATGCACCCCACATACTTATTCTTTTTGGTATTCAGAAATTCTTAATATTAACCTCTTTTGGAATTTCTTTTTATATCTCTCTAAGAAAAGCAATTAAAAGAGCCTACATAGGACAGGAATGGTTGGTCACATTCTTTAACAGGCACCCTGCATAAGTCTGACATCTACGCTTCAAGCTAGTAAATTGAAACTCCCAGGACTCTAATAAACCTAGTAATGGAAGAGACAAGAGAAGAAAACATCTGAGGTTTCTAAATACTTTATTTGATCTTAGATAGATAGCATCGAGTCGTATTTTAAGGTATTTTTTTTTCCATAAAGAGCTTAGAGAAATGTCTATTACTTTTTAGATGTTTTAGAAAACAATGGTAAAGAACAGTACTTACTAGGGAAAAAATATCCTTCTCTAAAAATAGTTTTCCTCACATGAAAAAAACTATTTATATTTTAGCACACAAACAAAAAAATTTACAGGTTTAATTTGCAGCCCAGCTGTATTTTTGACATTTTCTTGCTTTGCTCAGACTGAATGTCTCAATGACTTAATATTTCTCTGCAGTGAATACTAGGGATTTTAGCATATACCAGTATGATTTAATGTAATTTATACTATTTAAATCTCTTTTACCTGCCTGAATGGAATGTTTGATTTTAGAATGCTTTTCTTTTGACATCATGTATTTCACAGTATTTACTTAGGGGTCAAGTCACCTAAAACAAGGAACAGGTTTCTTATCAGCAGACAGCATTCCTGTCTAGTATGTTCATCTTCCTGATTTTAGAAAGCATGGAAGTATGAATTAATGGAAGCTTCCAGATGTTTTATAATAGGCATATTTCTTCCATTATTCTTCTCAAAGCTTAGTAGTCTGAAAGCTAATACAGATATTGATAAAGTTGTCAGATAAAAGCAAATATTTATAAATCATTGTTCTGAAAACAGATAAATTAATATTCATTTGTCTTAGGTTTTGCATTTGTTCATCAAGGGATAAAGATATGCAACATGTATTCTATAAAAGGATATTTCTGTTGACCTTTATGTGTATCCACTTTTTCTTTTCTGTTCTCTCTGACTTGCATTGAGTTATTAGAAAACAAATGGAACACTTAATTTTTTGTTGTAGCTTATCTCACAGTCTAGTGTAGTATATTGTATAAATTTCTGTTTTACTTTTTTCTCACAAAGAAGAAATTACTTCATTATTTTTTTTCTGAATATGAGTGGTGCTATCTATTGCAAATGTCTATTTTTTAAATATAGACAAAGTACATGTTAGAATAGGGTTTTTGGAAAACATGATATCTCATTTCATTATTGCCATAGTTATTTCTATAATAAGGGCAATGTAGACAATATGTAGTAACATAGCGTGAATCTAAGTTCCAAATCTTTGTTATGGGATTTGATTGGTTTTTATTAACAAAATCAACTGGGGAACTGCCAAATACTCATTTCTGTGCTATAGACCAGTGTTTTTCAATATGTTGTATATAGGCTACCACTTATATCAAAATTTCCTGGAGGTACTTGTTAAAAATACAGATGCCTAAATGCTGCTGTAGACCTTTTCAATCAGAACATCTTCAATTTGGCCTGGAGGTCTGCATTTTCACAGCAATACTCATGATTCTTAAGCTCTCTACAGTTGGAAAACCACTGATGTACATCACAGCCTGAGTACTGTACAAGTTTTGTTCCCTGCCTTTTTTGGTGTGTTTCATTTCCCAAATTGCTTATTAAGAATATTATATCTGTCTAACAGTTCTTTTGTGCTTTGGTTTAAATCAAACAGCAACTTAAACCCAAGGAGAACCTGGCTCTCTGGCTCTGTGTTAAATGGCATTTCCTATTCTATTTTACCTGAGGAACTTCTCTATATCCTTTACAGCCTGTTACTAACTACTGTGTTGTTTGTCTTTATCAAGTCTGTAGTATAGACAGCAGTTGTGAAATCTGACCCCTTCATTCTTTTTACAATGAGTTTAGGAATTATTGTCTTTTGATTTATTTAAAGAAATGTTTTAGTCCAATATTAACTTGGGATTATGGTTATTATGATTCACTTTCATTCCTTCATTTAATGTAGTTGCAAATTAGAGAAGCTTAAAAAAATTCACTGTCCTTCACCCTATTAAATATAACCTGGAATTCTCTGGTAGGAATTATGGTATATTTCTCTTCTGCATTTCTGGGATTTCATTAGTTCTAGAAACTTTACAGGCCACAGGCCTTTTGATATTCTGTTTGTTATATACAGACCAAGGGAGCTAAAGATAAAAGCCTTTTAACAAATTATTCAGTTCTCACTCCTGTGAGAGTTTCTGAATGAAGGAAAAAAGGAAACTACCAGCATGTTTTAGAGAATTGAGAAGTTTGTCAATCCTGTGAGAAAGTATTCCTATATGATCTTTTAAATTTTTTTTTTTCCTTTTTGTCTTTTTTCGTGTCCGGCAACTGTCCACCTGATCTGTTTTCCATAGGTTTCAAAATCTCTGTCTTAGTTTGTTTTCTGTTGCTTATAACAGAATACCTGAAACTGGATAATTTGTAAAGAAATAAAATTTATTTCTTATTGTTCTGGAGTCTGGGAAGTCCAAGGTTGAGGGGCTGCATCTGGTGAGGGCCTTCTTGCTGGTGGGAACTCTCTACAGAATCTTGAGGTGGTGCAGGGCATCACAGGTTGAGGGGGCTGAGCTTACTTGCTCAGGTATCTCTTCCTCTTCTTATAAAGCCACCAGTCCCACTCCTGTGATAACCCATTAATCCACTAACACATCAATCCATGAATGAATTAACCCATTCATGAGGGTAGAGCCCTACATGATCCAGTCAGCTCTTAAAAGCCTCACCTTTCAATGCTGCCACACTGGGAATTAAGTGTCAACATGAATTTTGGAGGGGACAAATGTTCAAACCATAGCACTCCTCTTCAACCCCCCATGATATTAGCCTGAGGAAATAAATCATCTTCAGAGTCAAAAGTCTGAAATTAAGGAAAGTCAACAGTACGTTACCCAGATTTTTACGTATGCCTAACTAGTTAAAATAACAAACAGCAAAGTGACAGTCTGTGATTGACATCTGCCTTTTCCAAAGACATTTTTTGTCCTGTGTCAACTTCACAGATTAGCAGGGAATTGATGTTGAAGCTGTATTGAGAAACAGATTGTGCACTCCAAAAATCAAAAAGAATAAACTGCTAATTTTATTATAAACAGTGCTTTTAAGTTATCCTAACTCAAATTAACCAGACATACCAGATTTGAGGGGCAAGGAGCAGACATCTCCTTGTCCATGACTCTGGTCTCTTCTCACTTTTATCCTAGTTTGGGAAGTCTCATCTTAGCCTCAAGTTTACCAGCTTTGAAAGAGAAAACCAGCCTCCTTCTAGATGAACTGCAGATAGAGCAGATATTCTCGGTGTTTATGTTCAATCCTAACACACCTGAGGGATTAGTAGTAATGACAATACAGTGGCAGAGGAGGGGAGGTTAGCAAGTTGGAAGTAAGAAGAAGAGTTGTTGAGAATCACTGAGGTCGGGGTCAACCTTTTCCATTTTGACTTTTCCTTTTCTATCTCTTCCATGGCCTTGTTTTTAATTTTTGTCATTGTTGGAATTCAGGATGTGAGGAACAGAAGATTCATTCATGCTAAGAGAAAAGAGGAGTTAGTATAAGGATACCAGTGAACCATACCTGGAAAGCTTTTAGATACAAAGGCAGTTCTCTTTCTGTCTCTCCTTAAGGGACATGGTCTCTCATGGAGCCTCTGCCTCTCTCCACACATCTCTGCCCTCTTCGTCTTTCTCTAAAAGCTAGCCTCCTCATGCTGTACCTTACAGATGCTTCCTTTAGCCATTAATGGGTTGTTTTTTCTCACTTCAGCTTTAACTTGGTTCATTACTGCTGTACCATCCTTTTGTTTTCTACCTCTACCCTTTCATCTGAGTTTCACCACTAATCAGCCAATTATATCCATATTTCTCAGTTTACACTCCTAATAAACATAATACAATTGGCTCAACTCATCTTTTCATAATACGTAACAGGTCATTAACCAACCTATATGCCTACAATTGGTCAATCACCTGTATTGAGGAGTGAGGAATTACACCATATAAACCATGCTATCATGGGCAAGGGCTGTGGGCAAGGCACTTCCCCTTTGAGATGTGTAGGTAGAAGAGGCCTCAGCAATCTCTAAAAGGCCTCTTATTCTTATAAATTCATTTTCATTCCATTAGTTCCTTCACCTCATACTTTAATTTTATTTGTTTCGGCACTCTAAAAAACAACTCTTTGATCATGTTTTTGTCTAGCTTCTGTCAACTCTTTCTCCATTTCACTTCATACATTGTTCTCAAAAGAGTAATATTTGCTGTGTTCACATCCTCATCTCTTATTAATTTTTTTATCCCATTAAAATTGGGCTTCCTCTTCTATTTTAATTTTGGAACTACTCTCAGCGAGGGCACCAATGATCTTCTAATTGTCATATCCAGTGGATGTTTCTCAGTAATTATTTCACTGCCCTTCAACATCTAATACTTATGGCAAATTTCTTCTACAAATATTCTACTCCCTTGGTTTCTATGAATCTACACTTCCATGGTGCTGCTTCTATCCTTCTGATTATTCTTGCTTTTTTCCTTTTATAGGCTTTTTCTATGCCACCCACTTAAATGTTGATTTTCCTCAGACTCCATACTTGCCCACTACTGTTTTCACTATGTATACTCTCCACTTTTATAGTTTCAATTATCACATATAAGCTGTTTATTCCACAATTCCCATTTCCAGCCTAGACTTCCCCACCGAACTTCAGATTTATATAGCCATGTTTAATCTTTGATTATCTTAAAGTCAACATGTCCTAAACTGAATGTATTATCCCTACTCCCAAATTTGTTCCTCCTGTATTTTTTGTTTCATTTGTTGGTATAGCCATTCACCAGTATGGCAAACTAGAAGTATGAAAGTCTTCATAGTCCAAGGTTGGAAAACATAGCACACATGCTACTGTTCCTCCATCCCATGCTCAGAATAGACAGAGAACTCATGAACACACATGCTGCCACTACCTCATCCCATTCTCATAATAGGCACATATATTGTACACATATGTATTTCATGATTACCAGTCCTGTTGAAGTTAGATGACATCACAGAATCCTTTTGTACTTGGCATTTCAGGCTACCACTGTCAATCAATTAGGATTGGTACCCTGCTATTCTCTGCCTTGCTTTTTGTGCAGTCACCTTTAGGACTACATCCAAGAGCTTTCCTGTCCTCTACTTCTGGTTGGGTTTGGCCCAATGGAAGGCATTCAGAGAAGATCAGAAAGTGGGAGGAGAGTGAGATTGGGGTGTTCTTACAGGGTTGCCACGGGTTGGCTGCATCAATTTTTCAAGGGTACAATTCCTGTAAATACCCAGAAAGTGCTCTTTTCTGGCTTAGTTGTGATGATGGCTCTTCAGTATTGCCAGCCCTGCGGTCCTATGCTATCCCTTGACTGTTCCCCTAAATCTTGTCTATATCTTTGTAGGTAAAGTTTTTGGCAAATTACCCAGTTTGAGTGTATTGTCTTGTTTTCTGCAAGGACACTGACTCACATAGCATATGAGTTAAAACTTACTCCTAGTCTTCTTACATCATCCTCAAGGTCTACACATCCATATAATTAATTACTAAGACTTGCTGATTTCAGATCCCAAATATTACTCAGATGTATCCCTTGCCTCTATTCTCACTCTCAAAATTCTAGTTCAGGCCCTCAGTATATTTCTATGGAATAAAAATGTGTGAAATAGAAAAGGATTAATATTGAGGTAAACTACTTAGCAAAAGTTGCCAACCCCTGGCAAACTGGTTACATAGTCTACTTGATTATATTTGGCTTTATTACTCTCTAATTCATGAATGTGCATCTTGTGGCCCCTATGCTTCTGTATTCTAATCCTTATATTTTAAAAGATCATTGATTTTTTTGTTTTGTTTTATTTATAAACATAGACTGCTTTTTTCTAATGACATCTCAGATTGAATCTTAATATATAAAATAAAGTGGTTACCACCTAAGACACAGTAGGAAAATTACTTCTCAGCATATATTACCAGTGCTTAATAAATATTTGTCTTCTTTCATTTATTTTCTCCAGCTTTAACTGCTGTGATCCTGGCTCTGTGCTGAATTGGCATGTATGAAATATTCTCACTTGACCTTAGCCATAATACACTAATAAATAGGCTGCTCCATTTTACTACCAGAGAGTTTGTCCTATACATACTCACCAACATAAGCAGAAAGTGGTTATAATGAGATCCTGGTTCCTCTTCCATCTGGGCAGTATGATTTTTCAAGATAGGTTCTTATATCAAAGGCTTTTGGAATTTTCTTCTGTCACAAAGATTGATTTATTCTGATTTTTTACCTATCAATTAAAGAAATTTGATGAATGAAATACGGAAAAACTTCCAGTTTATCAGAATGCCCCATTCTATTATAGACTGAATATTATTCTCTGATAAGTGTGATTCTGTTAGCCTTTTTACCAACTATTGTTCAATGAGACTTACTGAACTTGAAGTCAGCCGATAAAGTCTCTTTCACATCATATGTTATAAATTATATCTCCCCTATCTTCTATTTAATCTTGTTTTTAAGGTGATTTGTTTTTTACCCCTTTAAGGATATTTGGATTCAGTTTTGTTCTGCATCCATTTTTCTTTTCTTTTCTTTTTTTTTTCCTTTTTGTCTTTTTTCGTGACTGGCAACGGATCGCAACCCTCAGTGTCGTGCCCGTACCGGACTGGGACCGGCAACGGGATCACAACCCTCGGTGTTGCGTCTGCACCTCGCTCAGCCAGTGAGCGGCCAGTCTGTATGTGGGATCCGAACCCTCGGCGGGAGCGTCGCCGCGCTCCCAAACAGCGCACTGTAGCAGTGCGCCACCGGGCCGGCCCTGCATCCATTTTTCTAACTCAGTGTATCTGTATACTTGATATTGTCTTTATCCTAGTTAATGGAAAATAATGTTTATCTGGATAGATCTACAGAGAAAGCCTCTTGGTCTGCCAATAGAGAACTCTCTAGTAGAAGATTGACCTTGGGCATCAAGTCATATATCTGTGAATGGTCGTTCAACCAATAATAAATATATCTGGCTTTTGAGATACCATCTAGTTCCTATTTTGCCATGTGGTCCGCAAGGAGATTTTTGAACGACTTTGCCAAATGCCTTCTTGAAATCAAATTTACTACATCTAGAGCATTTTTCAGATCTGCCAATGAAGTAACACTTTCAGAAAATGTCTGAGGTTAGTCTGACATTTTTGTCCTATTTTTGGTGTAGCCAAACTAGTTCATAGTTATCAATGGCTTTCTTCCTAAACAAATGTAAAACTGTCTGCTCATTAATACCTTCAAGAAATTTTGCAAAATTTACCAGCATGGTTTAAAGCCTGGCTGGTTTATAGTTTGAAGTCTTCACATTATTTTTAAAAATAAAAAATAAAAACAGTTTCTTTCTCTAGTTTTCGAACATCACTTCAATCTCTGTAGTTTTTCAAAGATGACCAGCATCAATCCAGTCATTTCATCTCTGGGTTCTGTCATTCATTTCTTTTGGGAAATCATATGGGTCAAGATGTTTGACTTAATTTAAAGCATGTAAAAGATCTGGTACTTCTTCACCTGTCTGAGCTTATGCTTTATTCTTTATAAAAACGTTTTATTTTGAAATAATCTTAGACTTAAAGAAAAGTTGCAAAAATATTATTTTCATATACCCTTTACCTACCCTCCCCTAATGTTAACATCTTTCATAACCACAATCCAATTATCAAAACTAACAAATTAGCATTGGTAGAATATTATTAACCATAGACTTTCTTCTGATTTCACCAGTTTTTCCATTTATGTATTTTTTCTGTTTCAGGATCCAATCCAGGATCCCATATTACGTTCAGTTTTCATGCCTCCTTAGTCTCTTCCATTCTGTTAGAATTCCTTAGTCTCTCCTTATCTTTCATGATCTTCACACTTTCAGTACTATTCAGGCATTTTGTAGAATGTTCCTCAATTTGGGTTCATCTAATGTTTTCTCCTATGAGACTAAGATTATGCATTTTAGGGACAAATACTTAGAAGTGATGTGCTTTTCTCAGTGCATTACAGTAGGGGGGTACATGACATTGATATATCGTATTACTAAGGATACTAACCTTGATCACTTGGTTTAGAGGGTGTTTGTCAGGTTCCTGTACTGTAAAGTTGCTATTTCCCCCTTTGTTATTAATAAAAATTTGAAGGAGATACTTTGAGACTGTTCAAATATCCTCTTTCTTCTTAAATTTTCACAGACTATTTTTAGCACTAATTGATGGATCATGCCTGCTACAATTATTACTATGGTGTTTTAATAGTAATTTTCTATTTCATTTCATTCCTTCTACATTTATTAATCGGAATTATTTTGTAAGGAAGACTTGTTTCTCCATTCATTTATTTATTTTTAACAGCTTTGTTGAGATATAATTGACATACATAAACAGTACATATTTAAAGAGTACATTTTGATGTTTTAACATATGTGAAACCATTATCACAATCAAGATAATAAACAACGATAATCACCAAAAGTTTCCTTATATTTCTTTCTATTCTCTCCCTCCCGCTTCTCACCATCTCCCTTTCTGTCCCCAAGTACTATACTGCTTTCTGTCTATAGATCAGCTTGTACTTTCAAGAATTTTATGTAAACAGAATAATATAGTATATACTCTTTTTTCAATTGGTTTATTTCATGATAATTATTTGATACTTATTCTTGCTGTTGCATGAATCAGTAGTTTTGTTTTTTTGGTTTTTTGCTGAGTTATATTCCTATGTATGAATATACTACACCTAGTATACTGTTGATGTATATTTGTATGTTTTCTGTTGTGGCTATCACAAATGGCTATTCCAGCTTTCTTTTTATTAATGTTAACAGAATTTATTTTTGTCCATAATTTTAGTTTGGGCCTATCATGTCGTGTTTAATGTGTGATTTTTATAGGCAGCATATAGTTGGGTCTTTCTATTTTATTACAATCTGACAGCCTCACCTTTTAATTGGAGTGTTCACACCATTTACATTTAATATGGTTATTGATGTCATTCAGTTTAAGTCCATCATTTTTGCTGTTTGTCTCATATTCCCCATTTTATATTTGTCCCATCTATTCTTTTTTCTTTTTCCCTCCCTTTCTATCTTCTTTTGGATTGAGGATTTTTTATGATTCCTTTTTTAACTCCCTTGTTGACTCTTTAGCTACAACTCTTTGTTTTGTTATTACAGTGGTTGTTTTGGATTTATGATATACATCTTTAATTTCTCACCATCTATCTTGAAGTGATATGATATCACTTAACCTTTAGTAGTAGAACCTTAATTAGTGTACTTCCATGTCTCCCCATCTGGCTTTGGTAGTATAGTTGACATATATTTTACCTTTTAATGTGTTATAAACCTCACTCTATATTATTATTTTTTAAACTTAAATAGCCAATTATCTAAAAATATATTAAATATAAGAAAAAGATTTTATATGTTTACCCATATAATAACCATTTCTGGTGTTCTTTTTTTTTTTTTTTTTTTTTTTTTTTTTTAGATCCAGATTTCAATTTGTTTTTTTGCTTTTGCCTGAAGGACTTTTTTT
>NW_007728802.1:128629-132545 GCF_000696425.1 Galeopterus variegatus | reverse complement strand
AACCCTTTTTTGGTTTTTTTTTTTTTTTTTTTTTTTTTTTTTTTGTCTTAGATCCAGATTTCAATCTGTTTTTTTGCTTCTGCCTGAAGGACTTTCTTTACCATTACTTGCAGAGCAAGTCTGCTAGTGATGAAACCTTTTGGTTTTTATATTATCTGAAAAAGTCTTTATATCACCTTGAGTCTTGAAAGATGTTTTTACTGTGTATAGAATTCTAGGTTAATAAGGTTTGGTTTTGTTTTTCAGTACTTTAAGCATGAAAACATGAGAGCTCACAGTCTCCTCACATGCATTGTTTTATTAGGAAATCTGCTATCATCCTTAGCTTTATTTCTCTATACATAACGTGGTTTGTTCTCTGTGGCTGCTTTTTAGGAATTTTTCTTTATCACTGGTTTTGAGTAATTGGATTATGATGTGCCTTAGGGTAGATTTTTTCATGCTTTTTGTGCTTAGGAGTCATTATACCTCATGTGGGTTTATAGTTTTTATAAAATCTGGAAAAATTTCAGCCATTATTTCTTCAAAATTTATTTTGTCCCCTGCTCTCTTCTCTCCTTTGAAGATTCCAGTCACACATATAGTACAGCACTTGAGTATTCCCATAGATTACTGACACTCTGTTCTTTTTCGTTGTTTTTAGTCTCTTTTCTCTCTCTGTTACATTTTGGATAGTTTCTATTGTTATGTCTTCACACTCACTAATCTTTTCTTCTGCAGTGTCTAATCTGCTGTTCATCCCATCCAGTATATTTTTCATCTCAGATATATAGTTTTCATCACTAGAAGTTCATTTGGGGAGTTTTTTTTAAATATCTTGCATATCTCTTTATTTTTTTTGAACATATGGATTATAGTTATAATAACTGTATTAATGTTTTTTGTCTGCTAATTCTAAAATATGTGTCAGTTCTGGGTCAGTTTCAATTGATTGATTTATTAACTGAAAATTTTATTAAGTTAGTTGTAGATTCACATGCAATTGTAAGAAATAATACAGAGAAATCCTGTGTACCCTTTACCAAGTTTCCCCAACGGTAACATCTTGTTCATATTTCCCAAATGTTACTTGTACTAAGTTGTGTGTGTGTTTAGTTAAATATAATTCTATTCCATGTATACATTCATGTATTCACTTCCACAGTCAAGGTACAGATTAGTTTCATTACCAAAAGAATCTCTCATATTGCCCTTTTTGGGGAACGCTTGCTTCTGTTTTCACCCCACCCTACCTCCATTCCTAACCCCTACAACTAATCTGTTCTCACTTCTTAAAGCTTTTCATTTCAAAAATGTTATATAAATGAAATCATAGAATATATAACCTTTTAGGATTGGGTTTTTTCACTTGGCATAATTCCCTGGAGGTTCATCCAAGACTTATTGATTTTTCTCCTCACTGTGTGTTGTATTTTCCTGCTTCTTTACATGCCTGATAATTTTTATTGGATGTGATTCTATCCTTGTTGTGTCCTCGGTATTTGTTTATGCATTTAAATATTCTTCAGCTTTGCTCTGGGATCAGTTAAATTACTTGGAAAAAACAATTTGATCCTTTCAGGTCTTGCTTTTAAGATTCATTAGGTGGTGCCAGACCAGTGTTTAGTCTAAGTCCATTTTTTCTCCACTGCAGAGCAAGACACTTCTGCGTATTCTACCCTATACCCATGAGTTATGAAGTATTTTAGTTTCCAGCCCTGTGTGAGTGCCAAATACTGTTCCCTCTATCCTTTCATGTGAGTCTTTCCTCAGTCTCAGTTAATTTCCTCACATGCATGCACTGATCAGTACTCTGCTGAATACTCAAGGGGAACCCTCTGCAGATATCTGCATTTCTCTCTCTCTCTCTCTGGCTGTCTCTACTCTGGCACTCTGTCCTGTAAACCCACACTGCTTTGGTCTGCCTTCACAGATACATTTCCTCAACTTAGGGAATCTGCTGAGCTTTAAATAGGTTCACCCTCTCTGCATGTAGCCTGTAAACTCTCTCAAGGCACATAATCTAGGGAAGTTCACTTCATTTGTGTCTTATTTCTAAGGGATCTCTGTCCTTTACTGACTGCTGTCTGGTGTCTTAAAAACCATTGTTTCATTTAATCAAATTTATTTTATCATTTTTAAGTAGGTTTATTCTCTTTGATCAAGATGGAAACAAAATTGAAATTTAACTTTCTTTTATTTTCATTTCATTATTACACTGTTCATCCAAGTAAGTCTTTTTCTTCTTCTTATTGTTCTAACTTTAAAGGTTCCTTTTATATCTTTAGGATTTTTCCAAAGCCTGGATTAATTCTGGACTTGATGAACTTTTTGGCATTTTTCTCACATACCTTTTCATTTTTCCTCCCTTCTTTCCTTTCTACCTTTCTTTCTTCTTTCCATTCAACAGACATTTTTTGTGGGCATATAATGTGCCAGATGCTGTATTAAGCCCTGGAACTAATGTCATGAAAAGAACAGACAAAATCCTTGATCTCTTGCTTAAATTCTAGTGAAGGGAGAAAGGTAATAAACACATAAACTATTTTAGTTAGGAATACATGCATTTAGAAGTGATGTTTGAGCTAAAATGTTAGTCATGAATATAGAATAGTGTTTAAGTCTGCTTATTCCCCACTACTGAGCAAGACACTTTGGAGTATTCTACCCCGTACCCCATGAGTTATGAAGTAATGAGCAAGAGCAGCCATGAGAAGAGCTGGAAGAGCATTCCAGAAAAGTGAAGAGCAACTGCAAAAGTCCAAACTCAATAATAGGTTTGGCAAGTTTAAAGAACAGAAAAAAAGGACAACATGACTGAGAGTTATCTTCAAAGAGGAGAGTAGTACAAAATGAGGTCAGGGTAGTACTCAGACCTCAAATCTCATAAGGCCTAACGGGCTGAATCTTAGGTAATGTACCTTTTCTTTTATTTTTGAGACATGGCTTCTTTATACCTGAGCCACTTAGGAAACTCCCCGTGCGGTACTTGAACCTATACAGATATCTGTCTGTTTTCTTCATCTTTGGGCTTAGACATGTATGTTCAGAGTATCCTTTTTTTTTTTTAATAGCTTCAAATCCTTCTCTGTCTTCCATATAGCAGATGCTAGACGTGTACTTTTATCTGGCTTTGAATATTTGAACTATGCTTTTCCAAAGTCTAAAATAACTGTGTAAGCACTACCAGTATGCACTCATTGGCTGTGACTATCTCCAAGAAAACATGATCCATTGTTCCTATTATACCTATTATTATTGGTCAGATTTAAATACAAAGAAACAAATTTTTTTTTTTTTTTGTCCTTTTTGTGACCAGTAACGGCACCACGCTCAGCCAGTGAGCGCACCAGCCATCCCTATGTAGGATCCGAACCCGCGGCGGGAGCGCTGCTGTGCTCCCAGCGCTGCACTCTCCCAAGTGAGCCACAGGGTCGGCACCAAAGAAACAATTTTAAGAAATAGTTGTGAGCAAGACATCCAAAATTTTGTCTGATCATCAGCTTTTATCACAAGGAGTTCTAGCAGATTGCTTCTCCCAACCCATTCTCAACACAGCAAGAAGAAATTCCTTCCTAAAGTACAAATAAGGTTTTGTCACTCCTCTGCTTATACTCTTTTGATGGCTTCTCATTGCAATTATTTATTTATTTATTTGTTTATTTATTTTAATTTGTCGATATACAATGTGGTTGATTATTGTGGCCTATTACCAAAACCTCCCTCCCTCCTCCCTCTCCTCCCTCCCATCCAACAATGTCCTTTCTGTTTGCTTGTCATATCAACTTCAAGGAATTGTAGTTATTATGTCTTCTCCCCACTCCCCGCCCTGGTTTTTGTGTGTATGTGTGTGTGAATTTATTTATTTATTTATTCCTAGCTCCCACCAATAAGTGAGAACATGTGGTATTTCTCTTTCTGTGCCTGACTCGTTTCA
>NW_007728802.1:125872-127629 GCF_000696425.1 Galeopterus variegatus | reverse complement strand
GAACAGGTATACCTTCGACTTGATGATTTCCATTCCTCTGGGTATATTCCTAGCAGTGGGATAGCTGGGTCATATGGCAGATCTATCTGCAATTGTTTAAGAAACCTCCATACCATTTTCCATAGAAGCTGCACCATTTTGCAGTCCCACCAACAATGTGTGAGAGTTCCTTTTTCTCTGCAACCTCGCCAGCATTTATCGTTCAGAGTCTTTTGGGGTTTAGCCATCCTAACTGGGGTGAGATGGTATCTCAGTGTAGTTTTGATTTGCATTTCCCAGATGCTGAGTGATGTTGAGCATTTTTTCATTTGTCTGTTGGCCATTTATATATCTTCCTTAGAGAAATGCCTGCTTACCTCTTTTGCCCATTTTTTAATTGGGTTGCTTGTTTTTTTCTTGTCAAGTTGTTTGAGTCCCTTGTATATTCTGGATATTAATCCTTTGTCAGATGTATATTTTGCAAATATTTTCTCCCACTCTGTTGGTTGTCTTTTAACTCTGTTAATTGTTTCTTTTGCTGTGCAGAAGCTCTTTACTTTGATATAATCCCATTTGTTTATTTTTCCTTTGGTTGCCCGTGCTTTTGGGTCTTATTCATGAAGTCTGTGTCCAGACCTATTTCCTGAAGTGTCTCTCCTACATTTTCTTTAAGAAGTTTTATTGTTTCAGGGTGTATACTTAATTCTTTTTTTGTTGTTGTTTTTTGTTTTTTTTTTTCCTTTTTGTNATTTTATTTTTTTTGGTGGCTATTGTAAATGGGCAGGCTTTCTTGATTTCCCTTTCTGCATATTCACTATTAGAGAATAGAAATGCTACTGATTTTTGTCTGTTGATTTTCTATCTTGCTACTGCTGAAATCATTTATCAACTCCAAGAGTTTTTTGTAGAGGCTTTAGGCTGTTCGATATATAGGATCATGTCATCTGCAAACAGGGACAGTTTGACTTAATCTTTTCCTATCTAGATGCCCTTTATTTCTTTCTCTTCTCTGATTGCTCTGGCTAGTACTTCCAACAGTATGTTGAATAGGAGTGGTGANGCACTCTACCGAGTGAGCCATGGGCCGGCCCCATGGGTTTTGATTTTACTTGGGTTTTTTTGGCAATGGTAGTTATTTTTCAGGAACCAAACCCAGTACTCCCTTGAGAATTTCTTGTAAGGGTGGTCATGTGGTGGTGAACTCCCACAGTTTTTGTTTGACTGAGAAATATACTATTTGCCCTGCATTTTGGATGGATAGCCTTGCAGGGTAGAGTATACTTGGCTGACAATCTCTGTCTTTTAGTATTTTGAATATATCATCCCATTCCTTTCTAGCTTTTAGGGTTTGTGATGAAAAGTCTGATGTTAGCCTGATTGGGGCTCCCTTATAGGTGATTTGACGCTTCTCTCTTGCAGCTTTTAAGATTCTCTCTTTGTCTTTGAGTTTTGCCAACTTGATTATAACATGTCTTGGAGAAGACCTTTTCGGGTTAAATATATTTGGAGATCATTGAGCTTCCTGGATCTGAAGATCTGTGATTTTTCCTACACCTGGGAAGTTTTCTGCCACTATTTTGTTGAATATGTTTTCAATACATTCTCCTTTTTCCTCCCCTTCTGGAATACCCATGACTCGGATATTTGAGCGCTTAAGGTTGTCTAATATCTCTCTCAGATTTTCTTCAATATCTTTGATACTTTTTTCTTTTTTCTTGTCTGCTTGTATTATTCCAAAGAGCCCATCTTCAAGAACCGAGGTTCTCTCTTCAACTTCC
>NW_007728802.1:93769-125031 GCF_000696425.1 Galeopterus variegatus | reverse complement strand
GAATAACTTCTTCAGTTCGGCAAGTTCTGCTACATATTTTTTTATGACAGTACATTTCGTCTTTCAGGTCCTGTATGTTTTTCCTGGTTTCATCATGCTGTCTAGCTGTGTTTTCTTTTTTTTCTTTTTCTTTTTTTTTTTTTTTTTCTGCTTGTGTCATTTCAAACAGCCCATCTTCAAGTTCAGAGGTTCTCTCTTCAACTTCCGTTATCCTGCTGGTTAAACTCTCCATTGTGTTTTTTATTTCACTGAATAACTTCTTCAGTTCGGCAAGTTCTGCTACATTTTTTTTTTCAGGACATTGATTTCCTTGTACGTTTCCTCTTTCAGGTCCTGTATACTTTTCCTCGTTTCATCATGATGTCTAGCTGAGTTTTCTTGTATCTCATTCAGTTTTCTTAGAATTATCACTCGAAATTCCTTGTCAGTTATTTCAGGGGCTTCTTGTTCTGTAGGATCTAGAGCTTGAGAGTTACTGTCCTTTGGTGGTGTACTTTCTTGATTTTAGTATTTCTGGTATCTTTTTTTTGATGTTTATTCATTGTGGCAGGGGTTTCACGGTCCACAGGTTTGACACTATTGACTGACTAAGATGTTGCTGTGGTTGCCAATTTGGTATGGCTACCTCAGTGACTGCTCAGTTGGCCACTAGTGCCTTGTGTGTGTGGTTGCCTTGGGTCTTGGGCCTCTGCAGGGAGCCACCTCTCTGGTCAGCTGGGACTCTGCCAAGCTGCTGGATCATAGGGCGGTACTGCAGGGTGTGTGGTCACTACTGAGCTTCCACCTCCCGTGCTGGACTTCTCCCTGTTCCGTGCACTCTGGCCCGGGCTGCTGGGATGTGCTGAGGCACCGCAGAGCTCATGATCTCTGCAGAGCTTCCCATTCCCCTGCAGGATGTCTCCCTGCTCTGTGCACGCTAGGCCAGGCTTGGGATGGAGCCGGGTGGCGGCAGTGAAGCCTACCTGCTGCTGGGTCACGCAGCGGCGGCCCGCCCCACAGGGTGTGTGGACTCTACGGAGCTTCTGTCTCCCTTGCTGGATGACTCTGTGCTCTGTATGCATTGGGCCGGGCTGCTGGATCATACAGCAGCAGTGTGGTCCCCGTGGAGTTCCTGCCTCCCCTGCCGGACGTCTCCCTTCTCCGAGCACACTAGGCTGGGCTGGGAATGGATCCGGGTGCCTGCGGTGAAGTCCACCTGCTGGATCACGCAGTGGCGGCCCCACAGGGTGTGTGGTTTCTATGGAGCTGGGTGGCGGTGGTGAAGCCTATCTGCCGGATCATGCAATGGTGGCCCCGCAGGGCATGTGGTCCCCGCGGAGCTTCTGCCTCCTCCGCTGGATGTCTCCCTGTTCCATATGCACTTGATGTTATGTTTTTATAGCTTAAATCGGTTGATTTGTGGGAGAGAGTGATGCTAGGGACTGTCTATTCTGCCGTCTTGACCGGAAGTCCACCACATTCTTCTCATTGCAATTAAAATAAAAATCTAGACATGATTATAGCTAATAAGGCTCTACATGATTCCCCCCCTGCCAATTTCTCCAACCTCGTCTCATGCCACTCCCCCTTCTCTTATTATATATCACTCCAGTTACACTCCATTATGCTGAACTCTTCCTTCAGTCTCTAGAACACAATCCAGCTCCAGGAATTTTTCTCATGTTGTTTCCTTTGCCATATAATACTATTAAATCTCTTCTCATGGTCAGCTTCTTTCTCGTCCTTCAGGTCTTACTTAAATGTCACCATCTTAGAGAGGACTTCCCATCCATTTAAAGGAGGCTTTCTTATCCCTCTCTGTTATTTTCTCTTTTATAGCACTTAATATGACCTGTAATTATTTTATTTATGTATTTGTTCACTGGTTTTTATCCATATCCCCCACTACTATGTAAGTTTCAGGAGAGCAAGATTGAGATTTCTGTTGTTCCTTACAATATCTTCAGTGCCTAGCAGTATGACTGATACATAGTAGGACCTTAGGGAAATTTAACTAATTTTACCTGAGTTTATACCTAGTTTATATATTTTTGAATGGATGAGTAAATAAACATATTAGAAAGAAAATCATAAAATTTAGAATATAATTAACTTTTCAATGACGATTTTCTTTAATACTAGAGTATTAAAAAGTCCGGTGAAGGAAAAAGGACATATAGGTATTATAAAATCCTCATTATCTGTATTAATGATTCACTATGACCCAGTTACTTTTGTGAATCTTTGCTGGACAAGATGAAAAAGATTAACATGAATGTTATCATCTAATAACATCCAGTTTTGCTAAATATAATTTTGTTTTTAATTGTTTATGACAAATCTTCCTCTTGTATTTTGTAAAATAAATGAAGACTTAATAATGTGAAATTTCCCAGTAGCTTTCTAGTATTATTTATATAATAAGAAAATATTATAAGAAGAAAATATTATAATATTCCAATATTATATGTAAGAAGTAGATTGAGGCTGCGGGGAATTTTTGTCCAAGAATAGAATTTATCACATAGTGAGATGTTTGGTAATGCCTGATTTCAATCATGGTTGAAAATATGAAGTAGTAAGGGTTTTATCTCTTTATCATTCAGCATTAGTCACATAATACTGTTAAATCATAGCACTTGTATCACAATATCCTGGCATTTTTTTCAAAAATGATATTGTCTGTTGAAGTGTTCGTGTTTAAAATATATAAATTACCACTGCAGTTGTCTATTGAAGTGTTTATGCTTAAAACATTGGAATTATCATTGCAGACACATTTTGGGGTTTATTTAATTGTTTATTACTAGTCAGAAATGACCTGATAGTCTAAATTTGAAGTTTATGTGAGTGCTTCGGATTATTATTCAGATTATTTTCTTGTAACTTTGGTAAATTCCTTTTATCTGTCTCTCTTGTTGTGTGAAGATTCAGTTACGTTCTGTAGTTGCCTGCTGTGTTTAATAGATGATTTATATGTCAACATCTGTTTTCTGACTCCATTTTGTGTATCTTTCTGACAAAAATAACGAATCAATAGCTAGTAATACTGCTTAGCCATGAACTAAAATTAATATATGTTCCCAAATGTTACATATTTCAGACACTTCGACTGCATAGATCATTAGAGACTGGTTTATCAGCTGATTGGTTAGTCTGACTCATCAGTATCCATTTTGGGAACTATAGAAATAAAAATATTAAAACATATCTTCAGCGCCAGCTGCCAAAGGAAAAAAAAACATATCCTAATTGATATTTAAAAACAAAAACCTGCAATAAAGAGTAAAGTCTTCAAATGGTACCTATAGATAGAAATAAAGAAAGCTTTCTCTTTTTATTCTGCAGCTTTGCTTCTGTATCAGGTTGCCATGGAAATTCTTTCATTAACATTAGATTGATTTGCCCAGAGATAAAATTGCTTGCATCATTTCATCTCCTAATGTTCCTAAAACCTCCTAAGCCAACTTCAGTGTTTTAACCTCCAAGTTTTTCCAGCTTCCCAAGAGTTTCTGTCATGCTGAGTGTCTTTGAAACTCAAATATCACAATGTGTTCAATATTAGTATCAAGGTCATTGTTATGTTTTCATTCTGTACTGATGCAAAAACAGTTTTTTTAAGCATTTTAAGTCATAAAGGAAAAACTTTAAATTATAAGCTGAAGAATTCCAAGGACATTTACATAAAAAAAGAAAGTAAAATGTTCTTATAAAGGATTCTATTTGGTGTTCTAGGCTTTTTTGCTATGAAATATCAAAATCCATGTTAATGAACATAGAAAAAAAATTAATTTGAGTAATTGGACTTCATACACCTCTTCTTATATGTTAAAATTTGTGCTTGAAAGTAAATATTCAACTTATGTAGATTGCCTGAAATAAATATAATTTTGTTCTTTCTAGGTACTATGATTGCTTCATGCCTCTTAAGCGAAGCTCCTAAATGGTTTCCAAAAGTTATTCCACAGGTTTTAAGGGAACATATCATGTGTTCTTTGTTTTTGAGCACCTAGACATGTAGATTCTCAGTACATGGTTTTGAACTAACATGTAATTTTAGTATCTGAAGATTAAGATACAATGAATACTTTTACTAAGGCCACCCAAGGAAGAAACGGTTAAAAATTGATGGAATTTTTTGTGAAAAGGAACCCACTTCATCATCTATAGATACTGAAGTACTACAACCTTATGTGTGATATTTAAATGTCACTTAAATGTTTTTACACTCAACATGTTCCTCAACTCACTTTTCTTCACTTGGAAATCTTTCCACAACACTATAGAACTAACTCTTTTTTAAGTGTCATATTCTCTTCCATTGTATGAATGTTTTATAATTTTTTTATTCATTCCCTGCTTAATAGGAATTTAGGTTGTTCTGTATTTTTCACTCTAATGATCAATGCTACAGTGAATACTATTTTACATAACTCTGTATGCACATATTGGATTATTTCTCCAGACTTGGAGAAGAGGAATTGTTGTTTCAAAGGGTGTGCACAGTTTAAATTCAGATTGATAGTGATACATTACCTTTCCAAAAGAATATAACAGTTTGTCCTTCTACCAGTAGTTTATCATACTAACTACTTTCCCATACCTTTGACAAAATTTGGTATTAGCAATCTTTTTTTTTTTTTCCTTTTTGTCTTTTTTCGTGACTGGCCACCGCGCTTCCCAAGCGGCGCACTATAGCAGTGCGCCACCAGGCCGGCCCCGGTATTAGCAATCTTTTTTTTTTTCCTTTTTGTCTTTTTTCGTGACGGGCAATGGATCGCACCCCTCAGTGTCGCGCCCATACCGGACCAGGCCCAGCCACGGGACCGCAACCCTCGGTGTCGCTCCCACCCCCCGCTCAGCCAGTGAGCGGCCGGTCTGTACGTGGGATCCGAGCCCTAGGCGGGAGCGCCACCGCGCTTCCCAAGCGGCGCACTATAGCAGTGCGCCACCAGGCCGGCCCCGGTATTAGCAATCTTTTTAAAATGATTACAAATCTTATAAGTAACAACCAATACTTCTTTATTACTTTATTTGCATTTTCTGATTACTACTAAGGTTGAGCATCATTTCTTAAGTTTATTGGTTTTTTTTCCATTTCCTCTTTTCAGTCTCTCCATTTTTACTTTTGGGCTTTTTTTTTTTTAAATCTTATTGGTATGTAGGTGTTATGTATACATTTCAAATATTAATAATTTGACTCTTAAATATGTTGTAAATGTTTTCCCCAGGGTATCAATTGATTTTTGGGGTTTGTTGTTGTTGTTGTTGTTGTTGTTGTTGTTGTTGTTGTTGTTGTTGTTTCATGGTTCTTTTGCTGAACATACATTTTAAGTATTTACGTTGTCAAATTTACCAATCTTTTTTACTATGGCATTTGTTTTTCATATCTCTTTTAGAAAGCCTTTGTAAATATGGCACAAATAAACATATTCTTTTATACTTTCTTAATACACTTATATTTTAGTTTGGTTTAGTTTTTGTCTTTTAGTCGTGACTCATCTGGAATACATTTTTGTGAATTACATGTGTATTAGTCCTTTTTTGTGTTCCTATAACAGACTACCTGAGACTGAGTAATATATAAAGAAAAAAGGTTTATTTGGCTCACAATTCTGAGACAGCTTCATCTGGCACAGACCTCCTCAGGCTGCTTCTGCTCAGTCAGCCAGTGGATGCAGGTAGATCACATGGCAAGCAAGGAAACAAGAGAGAGAAGAAGGGAGGTGCCAAACTCCTCTTAACAACCAGCTCTCACAGGAACTAAAAGAATGAGTACTCACTCACTAGCCATCCACTACCCCTGCCCCCAGAGGGCATTAATCTATTCATGAGGGATCTGCCCCAATGGTCTAGACACCTCCCAACACTGCAATATTGAGGATCAGATTTCAAAATGAGCTTTGTGGGGACAGACATATCGAAACTATACCAACATTAGTGATGGAAGTAACTCATTTTTTCTTCTAAATGGTTATGCAGTTGCTCCAACACTGTTTATTGAATTGGCCATCCTTTTTCCACTGATTTAAAATGCCATCTCTATCATGAACTAAATTTGCATATCTATGGCTTTATTTGTGGCCACTCTCTTCTTTTGCACTATTTGTCTATTTCTGCACTCATGCTACAACTTTTTAATATATTTCACTATTGGAGAGGGCAATTCCCCCTTCTTTTTGTATGTTAGTATTATATACAGCCACCCTATAGCTACCTTTCTCTTTGGTTCTAATAATTTTTCAGTTTATATTTTCTAGGTAAGTTATCATATTGACTTCAAGTACTGACAGTTTTGTCTCTTTATTTCTGCTAATTATGACTCATATAAGAGTTATATATCATGCTAGATATTCAAGACCAGTCCAGTTCCACATAAACACCTGTGCAGTGACCAGTTTCTGTCAACTTCTCCAGAAGGGTTTATCCTTTCCTACCCTTCTCCCACCCATATTTAGTCCTCCATTCATCCAAAGTGGTTTTGATTTATTTTTCACATTTTTATAGGCCCCCCCCCACCTTTTAAAAATATACATAAACAGTTCTTTACTTTATGTTTATGTTAGTCCAACCCATATGTGAGGCTGGGGGAGGTAGGGGAGAGATTCAAAGGTAGACTAGTCTATTATGGCATTAACCTATTCTAACCTGATATAGAATTATTTTTATTTCCACTTTATTTGTATGAGTATTTAATCACTTTCACATTATATTTTCCATGTTTGTCTCTCCAGCATTTTAACTCCATGAAGTCAGACTATTTCTTCTGTGTCCTTTTCTTCCTCTCCTTATACTTATGCCGCACATTCTTTAATTTTATGGAGACATTTTACAACTTAGAGTCTATTTTCCATATCTTCAATTAACACAGTTGCTATATCTCAAACTTCATTGCCCCTCTGTCTTTTGCTCAGCCAACTCCAAAACTCTGGTCCTGTTTTATTTTTGTATTTTTCTTACATTTTAAAAACTGTATTTTGAAAAAAATTTAAACGTAGAGATGTTACAATAGTGCAAAGACCTCTCTTCAAATAAATTCAACAATTTTGCCTCAAAGCAAAATTCCCCCCTCTTTGCCCGACTCTGTGTGTTCATTTGTATATTTTTTTAGAACAGTTTGATATTAAATTATAATCATCACATGATCAGTTTTGGTTTTACCTTTTCCATGTCTGTACTTAATGGGCCAGAAGGTTGAATTCTATCTATACTGCCTCTTGTCTAACAAGTTATGTTGTGCTAGGTAAAGTCACACTTTCGATTCTGCCATAAATTTATCATCAGTGGCTTCAAACTGGCTTTCAATACTGCCTGTATATGAATGACTTTTTTAAATTTGCAAATGTATGGGTGTTTGGGGATATCATTTTCTAATGACATTTTATTTTTATGGAATTTGATCAACTAATACATTGTGTGATTTGTGCTATTTGGAATCATTGAGATTTCCTTTATGACCAACTATTCTTATTTATATAGTACTTACTACATTTATTTATATAGTATTTACAATAATTTATATAGTGCTTACTACAAGCCACACACTAAGCACTTTACTAATTTTCATTTATTCAGTTTTCTCAACAACATTGTGTTTTAGGTACTATTATCTTCATTTTGAAAATCAGGAAACTGGGGGAGAGAGAAGTAACTTGCCCTGAATCACATATCAAGTAGAAGAGCTGGGATTTTAATCCCAGCAGTCTGGATCCAGAACTCATGCTCTTAACCAACATCATGCTAATTTTTCCAGTCTCATGTATTCCTTTTTTAAAATGTATACCTATAATCATTATAGATTTATGTAGTTCCCTGTGTATTTCCAGTATATTGAGCATGTTAGTTCAGATCTTGTATATCTTTATTAATATCCTGCCTATTTGATTTATCAGCTTCTGAGAAATGTTTGTTGATTGTGGATTGATCAATTTCTCATTATAATTCTGTTGATTCATATGTCAATTATTTTTAGTATATTGCTAGGTATATCTGTTTTCAGAGTTTTTCTCACTAATAGATTTTTCATTGAATAATTACTTAACTTCTTTATCAATATGTTTTTTAAAAGAATTAGAGAATCAAATGAAAATAAACCTTAGATCCCAAACAACTTTGTCATTTTGACATGAAATTAAGACTCTCATTCTCAAAAAATAAGTATTACTTTTGTAACAGCAAGAAGGGCCTCTTATCTAATACAATCTAAACCTATAGTTGGCTCATTGATTAAAAAGATTTATTAAAGCAAAGAATCACTAAAAAATACTTAGATTTAAACATTTAGTTTTAAGTTATAACATATAAATGTATATACAGCCAACAGTCTTTTCAGATCAAAGACTTTCTCTATTTACTAGTTCATTGATTAGAATGCAGCATTGTCTTTTCACCAATAATATAACTGTGAGAAATGCCCTCACTTGTCCAATGCCAAAGGATGGACACAGAGACAGGAGGTACGGCAAAGCAAGACTTTAATGGCAGTCCTGCAAAATTGGGTGTCTGATGAACCAGGCACACCCCAAAATGTTACATCCAGCAATTTATTCCCTAGTGTGCAAGTCCCTTCTGGGGTTCCTCATTGGCCGAGTACTATGGAGTGTACAATCTTCCTGAAGGTTGCCTAAGTTTTATTATTTCCTTATAAGGCATTTATTGTCCCCTTCCCTCTGGCAGAAAGGGGTGGGCTTAAGACA
Source organism: Galeopterus variegatus (assembly GCF_000696425.1). NCBI lineage: Eukaryota > Metazoa > Chordata > Mammalia > Dermoptera > Cynocephalidae > Galeopterus > Galeopterus variegatus. The sequence goes on along the minus strand of NW_007728802.1, from coordinate 116,356 downwards.
AGCGCGCAAAAAAAGCCCACCAGAAGTCCTGAGGAAGAAGAAGAACCAGGAAATAAAAAGAACAAGGTGATGAGCCACCATCTTGAGAAGTCAGCCTAGGGAAAGTGCACTTTCAGAGGTTATCACACCACAAGTTAGTCAAGCAACCCACTCTCCTCTCTCTCTCACTTCATTTGACATTATTTCTTAAGAGGCTGGTATTAAAACTTTGGTTTCAACTTGGTTTTCACAGAAACAGTCATTCAGTTTACAAAATATTTTATTAAATTTTTAAATTAGACCAACAAATATTATTGACTCAGACAGCTTTGGAAATAACACAACTGATTTTTGAAATCATACAACTGGGAAGAGCAGAGGTAAATAGTCCATCTGTTTTCAAAAGGAAATGCAATTTTGATTAATTCAGTGATTTGTTTAAGTGGAGGTCAGTTAAGAGAGTTTCTTCTGTAATTCAAATCAGAACATGTTCTTTAAGTAAATAAAGGCAAAAATCACTGAAAAGTTATTCTACCTCTGACAGATGTCATTATCAGAAAATAATTACACTGGTGTGAAATTGCATTTATAAGTTAAGATACCATAGCTAAGCAGTGCTTATGTTAGAGGTGTCATAGATCTGTATTACCAAAGCTGCTTTTAACTTGTGTGCATAGGGATTCACCTTGTACTACAAGGTTGACATGTTTTTTAAAAGCTATATTTCTTTTTTTTTTTTTTAAAGATGACTGGTAAGGGGATCTTAACCCTTGACTTGGTGTTGTCAGTACCATGCTCACCCAGTGAGCTAATCGGCCATCCCTATATGGGATCCGAACCCGTGGCCTTGGTGTTATCAGCACTGCACTCACCCCCGAGTGAGCCACGGGCCAGCCCTAATAGCTATATTTCTTGATATTTCCTAAAACAAGTTCTCCACTTTTGTCTGATCAGGCTCTTCCCTGTCTCTTTGTGTTTAGTTTTAGTAAATGTGTACAAGGTTGAGTTGATAAAATTAAAGTCATCTTTATAATGTCTGTCAAAGAACAAAACTACAACAAATTTAGTTAAAGATCTCAGGTGGCTTTATTGTCATTCTAGAATTAAGCAACACATTATTCAGTAAAATAGAATAAGTGTTCAAAAGAGCTGAGTAAAATAGGTTGATTTTATAGACAGAAAAGGGCTGAAAAAAGCAGAAACAAAGAAAAAGCAGATTGATCATTTCAAAGTTACTTTCCTTGTAAGGTGGAGACAGGAAGACAAAACAGTAGAAAAATAACTGACTAGTTAACATGAAGTTACTTCAGGCTGTCTCTTTTGTATAAGGATTAAAGCAAAGGGAACTTCATTATCGTACCTTCATTATCGTATTGAAGATTTAAACTGGCCTGTTTGGGAAGTTGGCTGTTATTTCTCTCCCTTGATTTCTCTGAAGGTCAGATCACAACCTAAGTGATATAGAACTTAGCAGGGGTGACTTCATTTTGATTTTCAATCTGGTCTTTTGGGGCATAGTGCAGGAACTTAGTCCAAAACAATGGCCTCCTATAATTTTTATTAAACAAGTCTTCCTTGCTTTTCTAGTTCATGTAGAAATGATAGAAATGTAAGGACCAGAAAGAACATTCAGTTCATAGGAGGTTCTTCAATGTTTTCCAAATGTTGGACACAACCTTTAATTTTTTAAAAAATAGTGAGTATTTAAAAACTGTAATAAAAATAAAATCCACACTCAAATGTGTTATACCAAATTGTAACACATTAGAGATCATAAAAGAAAAATAAACCGTTCTGCTAGTTTATATTTTTATGGACTGATAACTAAAGCTTCTCTACAAATTTTTCTGTAGATATTTGAACTTCTTATGAGCATATGTTTTTATTTTTAAGATTATAACTGGTCTTTTTAAAACTTGGGGGCCGGCCCGGTGGCGCACTGGAGAGTGCACCGCTTGGGAGCGCGGCAGCACTCCCGCCAAGGGTTCAGATCCCATGTGGAGACCGGTTCCCGCTCACTGGCTGAGCGTGGTGCGGGCGCAACACCGAGGGTTGCGATCCCGTTGCCCGTCCCCGGTGCGGATGCGACACCGAGGGTTGCGATCCCGTTACCGGTCAGTAAAAAAGACAAAAAGAAAAAAAAAAAAACTTGGGTCCAATATTATATATCCAAATCAAATTACGAAAGCAAGAACACTGCTGCAGCACGTGTGTGCCCCAACAAATAAGATGTAGGGGCATCTTTCTGCCATGTATCCTTGCCACTCCTAACAGTTTTGCAATGGCAAGTTAATGTGATGACATTGTATTAAAGAAAGTTTTTGTGAAATGCCCTCACCCATCCAATGCCAAAGATGGACACAGAGACACGAGGTACAGCGAAGTGAGACTTTAATAATAGTCTTGCAAGTCTGGATATCTGTGAATGGGACAGGCACATGGAAAAGGGCTGTAGCAAGCAATTTATTCCCTAGTATGCAAGTCACCCCCTCCCCACTTCCACATTGGTTGAGTACTACAGGGAGCACAATCTTCCTGAATGACACCTAAAACTTATTACCCCCTTGCAAGGAATTCCTTTGTCTAGGGGCTCAGGACAAGCCTGTGAAAAAGGCCTGCATAAGCCCTGGTAAAAGAGAAACACCAGAGAATGAAGAAAACAATGGGGTCTAGTACCTAATTACTATCTGAAGGAGAGCTCTATCTGTTCAGAAATCCTCTGGGAATGGGCTGGACCAGTCAGACAACTTTCGGGCTGGGCCTGAATCAGTTAACACACCCTCAGGTGAGTCATTTCTGAAAATGAATCACTTAGATTATTTTCTTAGTTTTCTTGCCTAATTTAAGTTTTGGGTAGTTCTTCCCATTTTTTAATATTCATGACCAGAATAAAGATTAGGTATAGTCATTCAGTTTTTCGAACAAGATTTTCTTTGCTCCTCCTTCAAACTTCCAGACCATTTTAATTGCAGAAATTTTAATATTGTCAAATTAGCTACTTTAAAAACTGTTGCCATTTCTAATAGCTTATATGTGATAATGAGAATTATGTCTATACTATAAAGCCAAAACAAAATATAGAAATGAATTTACTGATGAAGATGATTTAAAACTGCAGTAGTCACCTATATCCCTTGATTTTATACTTATTAGTCAAAATAGCCCACTATTCTTATTGAGGAATTTTAATAAGTAATATTATAATTTGTTCTTATAAAATGAATTTTTACTAACAGTTCTCTTTTTCTATTTTATATAATGGAAGTTCAACTTAGATTTTATTTGGCAATAGAGGCTACTAATAAAATAATTTGAAAACTACCTGTCTGGTCCAATCATTAATTTTACAAATTAAGAAATTAAAGCTCGGTTTAGGTGTCTTGCTCAAAGTTATACAAAGCTAGAAAATTGCAGATACCAAATTTTCCAACCCTTAGTTCAACATTCTTTCTATGATTTGTTACCTCATCTCTGAGTTCCTACAATATGTCTAGTTTGTGCCATTCCATTTAGCATTTAATGACATGGTTTGTTTACAGCCGTTCATTTGTTTATTCAACAGGTCATTTTCTGTGTGGCAGGCACTCTTCTAGGCACTGGGGACATCCCCTGAATCTGGAAATTGTGCTGAAAATAAAATAAGAAAAGTAGATTCTATTTAGCCTCCATTCATTTTGGTTGAATATACACCTGGAATTAGCCACCTTGCATGTGTTTGTATACCACTGGGTGGTTTTAAATTATTATTAACAAGAACTTTTCTATCTATGGTTATATTTTAGGGGAGTAACAGAAAGTTCCTTAGTACTTTGAAAGGTGAGAAAAATGAATAATTCAATTTAAAGCATATTATTTACATGCCATGTACCCGATATGTGTTTGACAACCACGAACCCAAAGATAAATGAAACAAGGAACGATTGTACAGTAAAATAGAGTGTTGAAAGTACTGTTACATACATGTAAGCAGCACTGTAGGGTGAGAGAGGAATGAATGAGTAACTCTAAGCAGGAGAACAGAAGGTTGCTTTAAGGAAGTTGGGAGGATCTTTGAATGCCCAGAGAACGACACATGCATAGACACAGAGTTGTGAATGGTTCAATCATTTCCAAGAAAGATTAATGCAGCAGGATACTATGGTGTCTTGGGAAGAGAGGTGAATAGGCTTTTTTAGGCATCGTTAGATGATTGAAGAATAGAAGAAATAAAATGTGAGGATTTCTTATTTTTACGCCCTTGGTATTCCTCATGCTTCTACCTTATTACGCCCTTGGTATTCTTCATGCTTCTACCTTATTTCTATTCCTGAGTGTTAAGTTCTTTTAGAACGGAGACTGTATTTTGTACTTCTCTATAATATGGTGACTAGCCCAGTGCTGAGCATGACAAGGGTTTGGTATATGCTTAGTGGTTAATCGTGCTAATCTCACTCAACGAATATTTTTGGCTCCAGCATTTGTAAGGTTCTGTACTTTGTGCTATGGGAAATAAAAAAGAGATGTGATACAAAGCCAGCCTTGAAGGAGCTGTTGAATCCAAGGCAAAAAATAGCAGGGATTTTTTGCTATTATGATAACTATTTCCCATGTGCTCACAGAGCTTACATTCTTGTCAGAGGAGACAGACAATAATAGGATAAATAGTAAAATATATAGTATGTCAGATAGTGATAAATACTAAGGAGGAAAAATTTGGAAAGGAGGATATAAATTATCAGAGAGAGAAAGAGAAGGTAAAGTTACATAATTTCTCTTGCTTCAAGTTTACTAAATTCGAGAATAGAAAAAATAACAAAAGTACCTGCCTTATAAGGTTGTGATGACGACTAAGTGAGTTAATGTATGTATGAAGTACTCAGTGCAGTTCCTGGAAGATGATAAGATAAATGTTAGTTGATATTATTTATACGTTTGGCTGAAATAACTTTAGCACCATAATCACCTTCTTTTTATCACTTACAGACTTCTTTTATTAAAGAATGTAATTTCCAACCGTTTTAAACTACTTTATCTAAGGCTCATTCTTCCTCACCTATGCCTTGCTCCTTTTGGCTTCTGCTTACAATGCATTCACATCTAATATTCCTTTCTTATTGAAGTGACTGATCATTCTTTGGTAGTACTTTTTCTAGAAAACAATATTTTCTTATCTAGGTGTCAGTTCATCATTTTTTATTTTAGGCATCAGGCAGGCATCCACATCTTCCTGTGGAAAATATTCATTTATGCTTCATCACTTATCCCATCTCAAGGTTAAAAAGTCTGACAAAATGAGACCTTTATGTTTGCTTACCTGCTAAAAATGAGTACAATATTGGAAATGTTATTAACAGACAGAAATACAAATCTTCAATATTAATCTTTTCAAACTAAGATAATTTGCATGGATTGGGCGAAGTTTTAGGTCTCCTACCAATTTGTCTTTGCCTCTCTAACCTCTATGCATCCCTACAGAATCCTGCCTGCCCCCCTTGAAAACTAGATTAACTCTTTCTTTGTGCTCATTCAGCACTCCATGCATGGCCGTATCATAGCTGATATAATTAGATGTTACAATTGCCTGTTTTCTTGACTTTCCAACTTCCCACCTTCCACACCCCAGGCAATAAGCTCCTTGAGATGAGGACTGTGTTCTCATCATGTATGGGTTCTCAGTATTCATCACAGTACCGCACACATAGTTGGTGCCCAATAAATGCTTAAAACATTAAATATAATGCCTGGAGGACCTTTAGTATATCAGGGTTATATATCACTTAACCGTGGTTCCACATCCTGTGGTTGCTTTGTCTCCCCTGGCTGCTTTCTGAGGAACAGCACTGCTCAGGCATGCTGCCACATTCCCCTGTCCTGCTCTGGCCCCAAATTATTTCTAGTTTTCTAGTAACATTGTAGTCAGAGGCAGGTGGCAGCAAACAACAAACAAAAAACAATATGCTGGCTATCAGGGAAGACCTTAAAGGTGAGGGAAACCCCATAGAGTAACTATGGTCAGGGATGTGGTCCTTAGCACTTCCAAGATAAAAACTTGATTTTGCTATTGCTCTCAAGAGTGATAAGCCTATAGGGTCTAACACACACCATTTATATTTACAAGAAATTAATTTGTATATAAGGTGATCTATTTATTTATGTATGTGATTTTTTTTTGTTTGTTTTCAGTGACTAAAATACTTGTACCTACTACTCTATTAAGGTTACTAACTTAATGATATTAGAGCACCTGTGAAATCTACCAGATAATCAGAAGGTTATCCAATGGCCAAGGAAACAGAATAAAATAAGTTAGACTGTCCCAAGGATTATTTTATTCAGGCTGAGGAAGCCATGTCACACAACTGAGTACAGCAGTATCTCCCTGATGGCTAGGAGAAAACAGACCAAAGGGTTATAACATCTCAAGCGCACCTTTGAAAGACCTTATGAATTTTTTTTCTTATTTGCTAAAAGAAAACAGTTTTTAAAATCCAGGGAAAAAAATCGGTGGCATTTTATATATCTTAATAATGAGTGTTGGTACGATTTGATTCCATAATTCTTTGGTCCCAAGATGAGTTCCTAAGATAATGATAATGTGATAATGCTGATGATGGTGCTAAGAAAGAAAGAACGGTAGAGGACTGAAGTTGGATGGGAGCTCTCTGTAGACTTTACGTCCTCTAACTCAAGAATTACCGCAGTCTCAGGTCCAGCTCAGTTTCATTGAGAAAGTTTCCTGTGTGCTCATAGTTTTAGCTGGCTTACTGGCACTCCTACATGTACTAATAGTGCGTGATGATCTATTGAGAGTTCATCCTCCATCCTTTTGAAGAAACTATGAAGTGTAGGTTAAATGGTCACTTAAAAAAAATGTATGTCTTGTCAAGGGCTACAGTGAGTTCTTTAACCCTTATCAAGGTCCTTTCTATTTCCAGAAATTGGAAACCCAGATGCCTACAGAGGCCAGGCTGGTGGGAATGAAGCAGGAAGCCACTGCAGTGAACTGGAGAGCCAAGTCCTTGATGGAGGAGCAGCCACTGCTCCGTTCCAGATAATTGTTGCAAGGCAGGAATGTTGACTTAATGTTACCACTTTGTCCAGTTTCTCAGGTAAAGCAGGAAATGCAAATTTTCATGTGAAATCTTTTTTATTTAAATATCGTCAGTTAATTCACTTATATTATTATTCTCAAATCATGTACAAAGCAAACACTTCTATAGGTGGGATTTGGCCCAGAGTCCACTTGTTTGTAACTGGTCTTATATTTTGCTTTTCTATTTTTTATATTAGTGACTTTATTTTCTACAGTCCTTTCTTTTCTTCAATATGGCTTCTAAAACACTCTATGCCTCATTTTGTGATATTGAAACTCCCTTCCTCTTCAACCTGAGTACTTTCTACATAAGTTTTCTTTGGCTGCTACATTTTCTCTGCCCCCGTCAGCATCCCAGTGAGCAGTCAGTCACATGCTAAATGGAGTTTCCTTAAGACACTTTTCATCTGACGCCACTAAACATCTACGGGTATTACTACTTCCTCATTTTGTTCCTGATGTGTGAGCTACATAAACGCAATAAAAAATCATTTATTTCGTGGGGCTTAGAGGTTGTATGCTCTTTGAGCTTCCCTTTCTAAAATTCACATGGAGACAATCTTCCTCCTTTTGTTTCTTGGGAGTCTTATCAGATGCTTGATTAAACTGTAGTTATCTTTTACATTTAATTATGTTTGCTGGAGACATTGATTGTGCTTGAGTGTTTCTAGACATTTATACACTTTGAGATAATGTCTTTGGGTTCCTTCAATGGCTGAGGGGTCATCCTATTTTCACTTTGAGTAACTTTATTTTCAAGGTTACTGGAGGGCACACTCCTTTACCCGTATTTGGTACTGATTACTTCAAGTAGGAACTTGGCATCCACTGCCAAATGAATTGAACAGTGCTGAACATTTTAACAGTAAAAGAGTACGGAAATATTAGTTGTTTTGATATATTGCACAAATCCAAACAGGTATAATTCACAATTATTTTATTCTCATAGTACAGTTTTGGGAAAAACAATATTGATGTGCATCATTTTTCAACAATGATTTGACCTGCATATACAGTATTAAGCTGCATCTTGATTAGCCAAAATACTAGTAATGCAAGGATAAAATATGAAGATTACCTCTTAAACTTGCTTAGTGTACTCTTAAATAGATTATGTAAATGCATACAAGTATTTTTTTATCACTATTCCCTGTGAGAAACTTCACAATACTGCAGAAAAGCAAAAAATAAACTATGCTAAGGACTAATATACAGATATAAATCATAAACAATTTTTTCTTCAGAATTAAAGTGAGTGTATAAATTAGTTCACAGACATTCTGGTGTAACCTATTACTATTCTTCAAAACAATGCTCTAAACTGTTTTTCAGCTCATGTATTTGAGAGTTGGTGATTATTCACTTTTTGGCTTTTAAGAAGGGAGGCATAGTAAGCATTTTCTACAGATGCGTGCAAACCCTCACTTTCCACTTCCTTGTATATTTTTAAAGGTACAAAGAGAAGCCTTAACTTGAAGTTCTGTGTCTCAACTGCTTTTTCTTAGCAATCATGTAGGATGGCAAGGACAAAGAGAAAGCCCAGTTATGTGTAGTAATTCACGTGAAGAAAAAGAACTGAATATCATAAGGGAGAATTACAAGGGGAACCTAATTTAGACTTGGAAAGCCAAATAAAGTTTGGAGAAACCAGAGAAAGCCTGTCTGAGAAAGTGATATTTAAGCTGCAATAAATAAGAGCTAGTTTAGTGAGGAGCAGTAGTGTGGACATGACAGTTGGTACTCCACGCAGAAAGTAGGAGTGACACCCAGAAGCATTTTAGAACCAGTCAAAGGGATAGCTTTAATTTTTCTTTCTAGTATTTAGATCATTTAGATTAATGCAGTGTTCTGACTCTCCATATCTTTTTCTACATTTGACTAAAACAGGAAGAGAAAGAATAACATTATGCTGGACACAAAGCTTTGGATTATTTCTAATAAAAAGCTTCCCTAATGTTTTGAAGGATCAAGAAAACATTAATTAGCTGTTCTGTAGATATAACACTTAATTTTTTAGAAATAATATATTTCCTGATTATAGAGTTGGTATATGTTTAGTATAGAAAAATTTGAAAATACAGAAAAGCAATGAAGAAAATATGTTTCTACTACCAGAGAATGTATAGTAGTTACTAGGAGCATGGTGCTGCTCTATTCCTATATCTATATAAATAGTAGCATTTTTGTAAATTAAAATTATAATTATGCATGCAACTTTGTAGTATGTTTTTCCACCTAACAATATCACGGTCCTTTCCCAGTGCTATTAAATTTTCTATAACATGATTTTAATAGCTATATAAAAATGATAACAATTTGGATACTTATTATGTGCTAGGCACATACACATTAACTTATATTTTTCCCAGAACAACCCTATAAGGTAGTAATCTCTATTTCATGAGGAAAGAAATTTTAAAACTTGCCCAAAGTCGTAAGCTAACAAAGGTAGAGCCAAGGTTCAAACCCAGACAGTCTGACTCTAGAGCATACGCTCTTAACCAGTAATGCTGCTTACCTCTCAATACTGCAACTGATTTAAGTTAAACCCTATTTTAGACTTTCATATTGTTTCAGCTCAGCTGGGCCAGCTCATCCCTGTTCCACATGGTGTTGGCTAGGCTTACTTACATGTCTGGGGCCTCAGATGGACTGGCTGGAGAGTTGGACTTCTCTCTCTCCCCACATGGTCTCTCATCCTCAAGGGGCCTAGCTCAGGTGTTCACATGGCAATGGCATTCTAAAAAACAGTAGTGTTATATACAAGGTCTCTTGAGGTTTAGGCTCAAAACTTAAACAGTGTCACATCTATCACATCCTGTTGGCCAAAACAAATCACAAGGCCAGCTGAGATTCAAGGTATGAAGTAATAAATCCCACCTCCTGATGAAAGGAACTGCAAAATTTTTGTGGCCATTTATAATCTATCACACTCAGCATTAGTTCTCTGAGGACTTGTATGTGACTAGAATGTGTAAATTGCTGAATTTTTGTAGCAAAAAATGGTCTGGTATAAATAAACTTCCTGACCATAGATGAGCACAGGCCAGGATGCTTGCTACCTTGACTCAGGACTGGCCTCACTCTCAGGAGCCGGTCACCACACCTTCAGAATTTGTGAAAAATGTAGCCTTCCTACATGAATATGAAGGTAGTGAATTTTACACTCTTCTGCACTGTTAAAGGGCAAGGACATCTGAAACTAGAGAACTTCAGTTAACAGAGCAAGAAAGATGTGCTTATTTGGGGTATCCTGATACAACTGCATGAAACAAATGTAAATGTGCTCATGGTAGTTTGGGCGAGTAAGTGAAGCCTGCCAGAGGTACTGGGATTTTTACAAAGGGTGTATCTGAGAAGTATGTTTTTGGAAGAGGTGGCTACACAGTGAAGATAGCCAAATGGAAATAATAATCAGAGTGAAAATGGGCCTAATTTATTGCAAGATTTAAAAAAATGAAAGATATAAGTGCAAGATAAGTTTGCTCATAAATAAAAATGTATATCTTGAATAAATAGGTGAAAGGAGAAACTGATGGGGGAAGATTGGCTGGGAAGCTGGCTAGATGCTGTGAAGGAGCTGCTTGAATGACTGATATGGGGGTGAAAGAACATTGGACAGGGGAAATGTCATTTAGGGTTACTCTAACAAGCATAATTTTATAATGATGGAAAGATTATGAGTATATTCATTTATTATCTAATCAAAGGATAATTATGTTGTAGACACTCAGACTTTACCCTCTAAAATGCTAATGCTAATGTTAATGTTATTTTTTAACCCAACCATATCTGTTGTTGTGTGTATATACTGTTTTAGAATTTAAGTATAGAGGCAGGTTTTATGTGGGACTTGTTCTCAATTGGAGAACATGAGTCATTCACTCTTGCAAATGTAGGAATGAAGTAGACTTATTTATCTTTAAATAGTTCATCAGCTCAGTTGATAATCATAGTGTAAAAAGTATAAATGATGATTTAAGCTTATATAACATATCAAATATCAGTGTTTTACCTAATTTACATAGTCTCATCTTGTTAAATCGGTAATTCATTGGGGTTAATTCTGTCCCACTACCTGTCCAAGTATCCCCACTGATCAATGTGTGATGTTATTGTAACATTTTAATAGGATTTACTAGTATTACATGACTAAACCCCAATTCATTATTTTACCATTAATCAAGTGTGTTTGGCATTATTTAGAAGAATTTGTAACATTTGACATTATTCAGAAAAATTTATGAAGAATAGCTATTATTTTTATAATGTCATATTCTCTGATATTTAGTCTTCATGGTGTTTTGGGTATAACTTTTAAAATACACATTTAAAACCACATAAAGTAGTGAGTGCATTCTTAGGTTGACAAGAATGTCAATAAAGCAGATTGAGGGAAAAGGACTATTGCATTAATTAGCATCCTGTTGAAATATAAGTTTTTTATATTGTTGCATTTATTTATTTTAGTGGTTCCTTTACTAATCCATTTAAAATGTGTATATAAACCACTTAATAAATAAAACTCTGATGCACTTTACAAATAAGGTTTAAAGTTAGCATATTAATCTTCTTACAAACCCGATCACACTTTTTCTACACAGAAATTATCACTCAGAAATTGTGAGATCATTAGGGACAGATCTAGAGCAGATGGTTCTTGTTTTATTTTGTCAACTTACATACTTACTGGATTCTTTTAAAAACCTCTCTTTCATTTTATACACATGTATTGCTAAAATTTTATAAGCCTACAATAGTAAAAATCAGAATATAAAATTATGTTGACTGATCAGAATATGCATAATCTTCAGGACATATTTAAGCATCTACTACATTACAGGACTATACCAGGAACTGGGAATATAGGAAGGACAAGGTCCCTGTTCAGAGAGTGTTTGCATTCTCATAGGGAGACATAGTAAACAATTAAATGATAAGTAATAATAATAATCATATATAATAAGAGGTATTAGTGAATTTACAACGTGTGAGAGAGTACCTGGGGTTTATATTATAGTCTCTTTGAGGAGGTGGCATCTAATTTGAATTCTGAATGGTCAGAAGAAGCCAATGAAAAGAAAAGCAAGTCACTAAAATTCAATTCATCAAAAGCCGATTTTCAGAGACTAATTTGCATATTGAAAGGAAACAGGAAAAATGAAAATATTGTGTAATTGTGGGAGATATCTCCCTCATAACACACACACACCTTTGAATTTCATTATTGTTACTATAGAGTTGTTTGTGAAATAAATATAAATTAAGTCTTAAGTATAAGATCTCTCCTGGATCGTGAGTGTTAGTAAGATGGAGGTGCCTTTGATAGCACAGTATCTTTTCTGTTTTAACCTGTGTTTACCTGGGCTTACAAGAAGCCATATAAACAATGTGGCTCTTTAGGGGAGGTGAAGGGAAGATGTTGCGGAATATATGGTTTTTGAAAAGCATACTAATATTCAAATGTTAAATCTGGAAAACAGCTTTTATAATACAAACTATAAAAATAAAGCTTTACTACATCTTGGATGATGGGTCCTTACAGAAGATAAAATTATTAGAATCTTGGAGGCAAGTAGAATAGATTTTAATATTTAGCAAAACAAGGCATGCGTGAGTTTCAAAAGTTTGAGAAACATGGCCTGAAATGCTTTCCTAAACCTACCTTCCTGGCAGTTTAAGAAATGTATCAAGGGCCCTAAAATTATGCAATTCTATTTTAGCATATAATTCTAAGTGAATTATCAAGACAGGCATAGATTTATGTACAGAAGTATTTCTCTCAGATTTATTTGTAGTTGTGAAAGTATGGGAGAATTTCCTATGTCCACAAAGAGAAAGTAAGTACGTAAGTGGTATACATCTACCAAAAGAAAAATCTATCCAGCAATTAAAAGCCATGTTTTGGAAAAATATTTAAAGCCATAGTAAAATGTCCAGGAAGAAAAAAATACAAAGTGGTAGTGATTCAATATTTAAAAGAAAAAAGACATATTTATACATAGAAAATATTTGGAGTCAGTATAACTACTTGGAGAGCAATTTGGCAGTGCCTGTAAAGTTGACAATACGCAGACCCTACAACCCAACATTGATATGATATATACATCAATAGATGAATAATTGTATAATCATATCATAGAATAATATTTAGATGTTAAAAATTAATGAATTGGACCTAAGTATCTACAACAGAGATAGATCTATATATCTCTCCAAAGAATATAGAATTTAAAAAAGCAAATTGCAGGATTATATATATTGTATAGTAGTATTCATGTAAAATGTTAAAAGACATATAACAATACCAATATTGTTTACATATACACATATGGCCTGGAAGGATACAAACCAGAATCATGATGGTGGTTGCCTCTGGGGTGGAAGGAAGGAGAATGGGGCAGAAAAGGGAAATGGGTTAGGGATGAGGATAGTGTTTAACTTCATCTGTAATGTTTTCTATGTCTTTTATTTTAAAAAATAAGCAAAAATGACAAAATGCTTACACTGTGAATTTAGAGTGGTAGTACATTATTGTTTATTAAACTCATTTATATATGTTCTTTTAAAACTTTATAAAAACAAATGAAAGAAAATATATCAATGTTTGCGGTGGTTATTATATAGAAGTGAGATTATGCTTCAGTTTTTACTTTCATCTTCAAACTTCTCTGTACTTTCCAAGTTCACAAAACGAATGTTGAGAAAAACAATGCCACTCACAGACAATTGATAACTATACAGTTACTGGACCTCTGCGTGAGGGGTTCCTAAGGCCCTTACAATTGAGCTGCCTCTAGAAGACTGAAGTATCAGCAGAAAAGAGATGACCCATCTCCACTCCCCAGACAAAAGGAAGTAGAGGGCTGGCTGGCTGCCTGCAGGATGTGAAGATGTAAAACCAGCCTTGTCCTATAGGGAAGGGGATGCAGGAGCATTAGGGTGTCAAATTTGAATGGGCATCAAACTGAAACAGGCATCAGAATCACCTAGATGGCCTGTAAAAAAAAAAAAAAAACAGATTGCCCAGAGTTTTTGATTCAGTAATTCTGAAATTGGGCCTGTGAATTTGCATTGCTGACAAGTTCCCGGGTATTAATGGCAAAAATGATACTTGTCACAGGACCATGTTTGAGAACTGCTGGTTTAAGCAAAACCCAGCCATCAGATATTTGTATTTTTGATTACTGAAATGTGAAGCAGATATTTGGCAGGAATCATGCCAATGTTATTGTCTGGAAGATCCACAAATTACTTAATGGAGCAAGCAAGCCAGTCTCAGGGAAGCCGGAGCCACATGCAAGAGCAGAAGACAAAAAAAAACAAAAGGCATCAAATGGTCAGAAAGCTCAAAAGGAGGGAAAATGAGAATGGGCTTAATCTAACGATTGGAGACCTCTGAAAAGATTTCTTTGGAAAAGCAAGATAATAAAACAGGCATGAAAAGGGACAGTAAAAAAGAGGTTCAGTCATCAGGGTCTGTTGCTGTTTCACAAAGCTGGGAGTCCATGACGGCACAAAATTCATACCTTTTTCACAAGCACTGGAACTTCACTTACAAGGCAGGGAACTCCTTGAGAACACGATTGACCCTTCCTTGTTTCTTCCGCCCTTCCTTCCTCTTTCCTTTCTATCCTTCCACGTCAAGCAGCTTATTAGTGCCAAACATTAGTGATTCTGTGTTTTGCATAAAGTGGTACCTTACTGTCTTAATCCATTTGGGCTGCTATTACAAAATGCCATAAACTGGGTGGCTCCAAATCCAAGATCAAGGTACTGGCAGATCCAGGGTCTAGTGAGGGCCCACTTTCTGGTTCACAGATTGCTCCCTTTTCACTATAACTACACAAGGTGGAAGAGGTCTCCCTTGGGCCTCTTTTGTAAGGGCACTAATCCCATTCATGAGGCCTCCACCCCCATGACCTAACCACCTCCCAAAGGCCCCACCTTCTAATACCATCACTTTGGGTGGTTAGAATTTCAACCTATGAATTTTGGGGATGACACAAACATTCCAACTGTAGCACTTAACCATCTTTGTACTCAGCACCTAGCACAGTACCTAATACATAGTAGCTGTTAGCTAACTGTTGAATGAAATGTGAATAAACATATACATGATCAGCAGGAGTCATGATCAGAGGTGCAGTGAATGGAAGACAGAAATAGGTTGTCATGCCTGCAAGCGGGTCATTTCTGTGAGAAGCATAGCACAGTGGAATGGGCTGTTTCCTACATGCCTGCCAGCTTTTGCCACACCCATACCCATGGTTCCTGGTCTTCAGTTAAATGAGTATATGCTTCATCACTATATCTTTAACTTGTCTCAAAGCCAAGGTTGCAAATAAGGCATATGCCTGAATATGTGATGGCTTTTACTGTAAGTCAATCTCCTGCTTTCCTAATGAGGAGATACAAAAAAAGGGTTTCAGGCCAACTTAAATATGTGGACTTTTAGGAATGTATGTTAAATAGTTACATGTCTTTTTACACTGTTTGTTAATTAATTGAATTATACATGCATATTTAAGCACATGTCTAAAATGATATATTTTTTTCATTCAAATTTTATGAAACTGTTTTAATTTAATACTTGCATATGATTCTTCGGGCATTTAACAGTTTTCCAGAGCATATCATCTTCACTTCCGTTAAGCTGTTTGAAATAAAGCATTTTTTGAATTTTGGGTGGTGATGTCACTGGACATTTTTATCACAAACCACAAGTCCCACTCATATAACACTAGGATAAATTTTTTTTCATTTGTTCTTTAGTGTAGTTTCATGAATCCCACACACTAGATACTAAATTGATCATAAAAAGGCTTGTTTACAACAAATAATACTAGCAACTGTGACATCACATTCTCCACACGATTAAGTGGTACCTTAAAATTTTACTTGCCATTTTTTTTGTTTAACTGCTCCATCAAGATGACCTCTATAAGTATTCCACACTAGCATTGATTACTGCAATTCCAAGCTAGTATGTCTTCCCAAAACAGCACCTTATGACTTAATAAAGGAATTAAGAGAGCGTACCATGATATAAAAGATTTTGTAAATCTTGACTATAAAGCAACTCCCACTCTTATATGTATTATCATTGGGAAAAAAACCTTTTATATTTGGAAATATACTATAAATTTATTTTCTTTTAATTTTTCTTAAAAAATAAGAACTTTTTTTTCTTTAGGCCAATATAATGATTAGAGAAGGGGTATATAATATTAAGGAGTGATCAAAATGTGATTGGATTAACACACAACTTTCTGGTTTTCAGGTCATTAGAGGTGATGGATATACTTTTATATCAAGTTAGAAGAAGGCTCTGTGTGTTTGTGTGTGTGTGTTGAATGCAATAATTATTGCTGTATCTCTAGTAATTATAAAGTTGCATATGGTGAAAACCAAATAAATTGGTTTAACTGGAATAAGTGGATCAAGTTGGAACTAAAAAACAAGTTGAATTTGACGTGATTTTGATGGCAGAAGACATCAAAGTGATTGGGTACACTTAGTGGTTTCTTCTATTTTAGAATTGTGCAGCTTTTCAATTTTTCACTGTTACATATACACTTTACATATTTACATATGTTTCAGGCTACATTATTGGAATTTTGGAGTCATGAAAACATCAGATGAACCAACCTGCAACACCTTGGATTCAGATTGGAAGATAAAGAGAAAGTTTAAGGAATGTGGCCTATAAAAAGGCGGGTAGTACCTGGAAATATTAACTGACTCACATTGTAAAAATGAGACCAGTTTCTAAACAATAGAGGTTATTTTAGTCCAACATCAAGGTCAAGACAAAATGTTGAACTAAAAACTTTACACTCCTCCTCTCCCACTTCAGACAGGTACCAGCATTGGTGAATTATGATTTTCCTTAGTCGGAAACACTCATTTTTACCCATGTAGACCATCCTTAGGAATTAAATATTAGTTATTTAATGTAGATTATAATGGGAAACTGATTTTTTCACAATGGCAGATTTCAAGGACTTGGTTCAAAACTGAGCCGAAGCTTCCCAATGCATTTTGTACAGTCTGGGAAAAACTGTGCTGCACTGGCCCATTTTTGAAGGCCATCATGCTCTGTAAGATAAGGATATCATCTTATTGCTGATATCTTTGGAGAGTCTCAAGCAGACACAGAAAATGAATGGAGGCAAGGAGTGTGACGGAGGGGACAAGGAAGGAGGTCTTCCAGCTATACAAGTTCCTGTGGGTTGGCAGCGTCGTGTGGATCAAAATGGAGTGCTTTATGTCAGGTGAGCTCTTATTGTTACTGTGTTACCTCCAAAGTTGCAGTCCCAAGATTAAGGAGGCAGAGTCTGTTCCTCTTAGAGGGAACGAGGTATTGTGACTGACATTATCTCAAACAAATTTGAATAAATGACCTTCGTGCTAGAAATGTAGAAGTGTTTTTATTCTGTACTGTTTTGCAATGTAAATTGACTTAGATTACCAGAGAGAATTTTTATGCCTTACTTGTGTTTACATAAGGTGTCATTCTGCTTATCTCTTTAACAGAGATAAAGAAAAATATGAAGATTTCTAAAAGAAACATAAGCGTCATTACCACATTCACAGAATAATATAAAAATATTGAAAATAGGCCCCATATCACTTGACAGTATTACTGTCTCCTTCAGAGTGCTTCAGCTGGCTTTCCTGATAATAAGATTGAGTGTTTTTTTTTTTGTCTATAGGCAGTTTTACTTATTAGACTTATTAATGCCTGATACTAACTAAAAATAGTTTTCTTATTTTTCTTCATAGTTTCTAATCTGTTTTCTTGTATATAATAGTAAAAATGAAAAATCTTAATGGAGATGGCTCTTACAAGTAAAAATCATGCAAATAAAATGCAAATGCCAGCTCTTTTAAATTTTGATTTCTTGTAAAACAAGTTGGATGGAATAACTGAACTGCTGGCAAGAAGCTTTAGACTTACTTATTAAATAATTAGCATCTAAGTTCCTTACTTTGTAGTTTTTTAGTAAGTACATGAAAGGTTAGGATACCATAAATCAATCTTTGTAATGTAATTAAACAACTATTATAATTAGAACTTTAAAAAGATATCACATTGCATCATTAAATTAATGCTATTACTTTGAACATGGCTATTTGTATCCCAGCTTAAACAGAATTCTCCAGTTCTGCAAAGATGTATATGTATATGAATGAGGTATTTCTGTTATATAAACACATTATTTAATGCCATAACAACTCAGAAAGTCAGTTCAGATTCTATTCTGGGTTGGTTTGTTTTGTGTAAGGTATTTCTTGAGGTAAATTTAATTACCAGCTGAAATTCTTTTGTCACATAATTTATTTTGTTTCTGTAATAGTAAAGATGTATTCTATATTAATTGGGATAAAAAGATAAGAAAGCAGGGAACATGGAGCTCATCCTCTGGTAGATAAGATGGAGGACACATGGGATCATTTTCTCAAAGTGTTCCTATTCCCAGTGCTGTTAACAAACTTCCAAAAATACTTTTTAATAAATATAATATAGCAAGAGACCAGTGTTAAATGTTTATATTTATGGTTCTAATCTGTAAACAGCGAATGTGTATCCAGCTTAGAGCAAGTGACTCTAAAATCTTGATTTTTTTTTTTACTTCATCTTCAGCCCTATGGAAGAAAAATCAGCTTTTCAGATTGCTGAGAGCAAAAACCAAATTAAGTCTGGGAATCAAAGCTCAAATGACAGGTCTAAGAATCTGCCAGTTATCTTGTTCATGATGTTCCAAGTCTGACTAGACTTCACTATCTGACAATCCTGTTAGTATGAATTCTCCAAATCCAAATCTGTACACTAAGAATTATTTTGGAAATTAAGGTACATGTAAGGTAAAGCACTTCCAAATTAAATTAAGCCAGCATGGGTTTGATTTGTTTATCTATAACTGGTTAAATTACTACTTGAACATACATAGGAAGTTAGCTCTCCTTCTATAGCTCCTTCTCAATGTGCAGTTTGCTAGTATTTTTATGTTAGTCTCCAGCTGCTCCTGCCTCACAGTGGCATTGAGGCTACACATTAAATTTTCCACCTGCTTTCAATCTTCTAAGCTTTATCTATGCTCCAAGACTTGTAACTATTTTCTACATTAATTATTACTCCCCAAAGTTAATTGAAGATCTACAACTGAAGGAAAGAACCCAGCTGACTGATTGAGAGGAAGTGTTTTTGAAGTGTCTGGGATAGCATACTCTTAACAGAATTCAGGAATTCTTGTCTTCAAGTTTAATTTTGCAGTTAAATTCAGTCCATACACTTTCTTTTAAATAAAATGTTGGGCAGTTTCTTTTCATCAAATTCATGAATTCTTCACGTGAAAAATCAGTAAGATACTTTTTTTGGTGGCTTTGTTTTATTAAAATTTTCGGACCTACAAAAACATCTTGCTGCCCCTCCCTGCTGTTGTGGAACTGTGGTCTATAATATGGGAATTATTATTGTTTGTATATCATCATCCGAAAAAAAATAGCCTACATAAATGAGTAATTAGACGAAGTTGAGGATTTTCATTCAGACTTTCTACATGCGAGAGTCACTTGTATGATTATCCATAATCAAAATATGAATTGCATTTTAAAGCTGGTTCATTTATAGATAAAAACTACTACCTGTGTTTTTGTAGAGACAGAATAATCTATGTCCAGTAGTGTAATGCTTTGTATATGAAATGGAGAGTATTGTCTCTGGGTGAGTGTTGACCAGACTTAAGTGAAGTTTTGGTAAATAGTCATAAATAGATAGTCTGAAATGAAAAGTATGTAATAATTTCAAAGCATAGTATGCATTTAAGTTGTAAAATTGACATATTGATAATAAAAGTCCTAAAATGAAAATTGCCCTTTTTAACTCCCCTTGTAAATAAAAATCAAACACTTACCCTGTCATCTGAATTAATGCCTAAACTGTAGATTTGAACTTGATCAGTATTCACATATCGTGCCTTTTGTGACCTGAAGAAAATTAGTAACATTGAAGCACCTTCCCAACTACCAGCCAGAAGAACTGCAAGGCACCTATCTGCTGCCTAAAACCATTTATCCTCAAAAGTTCTCCATCTTTTGTCAGCTCTGCTTGATTCCTTTCTCTTTCTCTATATGGTTTGTCTCTTCGGTATAATTTAATTTGGGCCACACTGATCTATCTTCAAAGAAACACATGGGTGAGGAGGAGAAAAGAGAAGCCTGTTTTTACATAGGGGCAACTTGATTCTAGACTCCAAGGTACAGAGAGAAAAATTTGTTAGCTCCAACTTCCTGGTTTGAACCCCAGGAAAATTTCAGTTTTCCCTCAAAGAGCTTTAAAAGTGGATCTTCTAGTTTAAAATGATAGTGATTACTTTTATGTAGTTTTCTCATTCCTGTTTCTTTCTAGGCTGCTTCTGTCCTTTCTTAAGAATAGCATTTTTCCCCTATTTAGTCCACTCTTGGTTTTCAAAATAATTTTATTTAATTTTCTATGAAGATCTGTATTTTTCTGAGAAATATTTTGGTTCAAAAGAAAGAGCAATGTTAACGGCTATAATTTCACAGCTAACATAATATTGACAAAGAAAATGCTTTTGCGTAGTGGGAAAGTATTATCCTGCGAAGGACAGTAAGACTGTAATTCATGCCTTTTTTCATACAATATGTGCAGTCAAAATTATTTCCTGATGTTTTTTTAAACTATTTTTACAGTCCCAGTGGGTCTTTGTTATCTTGCTTGGAGCAGGTTAAAACATACCTGCTTACAGATGGAACATGCAAGTGTGGCTTGGAATGTCCTCTTATTCTTCCCAAGGTAACCATTTCACAACAGATCTACAGCAGTTTTTTTTTTACTTTTTAGGTATTTTATATATTTGCTTTTCTCATTTGGCATTTCATTTTTATATTACTTCTCCAATCATATATGCATTTTAATTCTTTATCTAGTTAGAAGTCTCTTGCATGCATTTTAGAATGCTTAAAGATTGTGGAAAATAATTCATATCCAAGAGTCATTTTAAAGGTGTCAAACCTATATTCATATTAACTATTTCTTTAAAACTACCTTTGCACCTTTTTATTAGAGCTATACTTATGCTCAGTATTTAATAATGCAATATTTTCTTTCAGTACTATAACTGCTCAAAACTGCAATGTTATTTTTAGTGCTGGTATTGATAAATCTGCCACAAATATTCCTAAACTCACAAAGCTTAACCCTCATAGCCAAAATATGAAACTGTTTTACTCCTTCTCAAGGTAAAAAGTAAAATCATTTAAAATGGTAAAATATTATTTGCTATAGGAATAGGTTATTATTCTCTGAATGTCTATTTTAGTGCTAACTTTAAATCTAAAAATTAATAGACAACTTTTTTCTTTTTATTTGTATGTCACCACATTCCCTTAAAAAGGATTTAAATAATAAGATTTTTAGTAGAGTAATAGATTTTTTAAGATCAACAAAAAGGTTATATTCATATAGTAATGAAATGAAGCTGAAGAAAAAGTTAACATGTAGAATTGTCATAGCTTTTCAGCTTTGTTTTTTTTTAACTGTATTTTACTTGTATTTGTACTGTTAAAACATTGGGCAGTATCTAAAATTGGGAACATTATCAGATATTATACCTTCCCATTTGTTTATCTTGGCAGTCTTAGAATTAGGATAATATTCATTATTTACTTTGCTACTAAAAACCTTGAGTTCAGCAGAGGTCTTTATTAAGTTATATAAAGTTGCTTTTCTTAAATATAAATACCTGATAAAGTTGTATTCAGATTTATGGCTTAATCTACGCACAACATTTTTTAAAAAACAAGGGAATCTTTCTATTAAATCTTTTTACAGATATACTCTAAACAAAGGCTGTGCTTTTTCCAGGTGTTTAATTTTGATCCTGGAGCTGCTGTGAAACAGAGAACTGCAGAAGATGTTAAGGCAGATGAAGATGTCACAAAGCTATGCATACATAAAAGAAAAATCATTGCAGTGGCCACACTTCATAAAAGCATGGAAGCCCCACATCCTTCTCTGGTGCTCACCAGTCCTGGAGGAGGAACAAGTATGTAATATGGTGAAGGGTTTAGGAATTCTCCTCTCCCAGGAGTCACTGGAAATCATTTTGCCAAGCATTTTCCCATTCCCATTTGTTCTATCATTTTATTACAAAAAGCAAACTAGTTCTGAAAAATTATCACGAGGTTATTTCCCAAAATTTCTTATGCAGATTATCTAGTTAAACAAGCAGAATAAAGACTAGTACATACATATGCTATGCGGGTGTGAGCTGAACTAACAAAAGAAAACACCATTGGTTTTTAGGAAACAAATGGTAGTTTTTTTCCTAGGCCTGGATTGTAATGTGTGGTAACAAGTCCCCAAATACAGCCTAGCACTGTTATTAGGAACTAGCAATATTATTCTTTCATTTATTTAACAGCTATTTATTGAATACCTACTAAATAGAAATCACCTTGCTGGGCACATTTTGTATCACCCCCCCCCCCCCCCCCCCCCCCAAAAA